>NC_063446.1:63738617-64038617 GCF_020379485.1 Brassica napus | reverse complement strand
TGTATTCGGCTCAAATATATTTTAACCTGATTGGTAAAATATATTGCAGAAAGTAAAGTAAAACAGTTTTACTCTAAAATATCTATACAATCACACCCTAAGAGTATCTAATTTAGCTTTCGTACAATTCATTTCAGAAATTAGAGTTAATAACAATAAGAAAAAAATGGAATAGAAAATTTAGATATTAAAATAGTACTTCAAATATTCAGAACAAAAAGGATAGGAAGTTTAAGCTTATGATAGTTTAGGAAAAAATCAGTTTTGGGATAGATATTCTGGATAATCTTCTAAAAATGAGAAAGTTTAATCTTTAAATATATTATTTAATTCTATTTTCTATCTATCTTCTTTTTCTATTCTTCTTGTATTTTTCCATATCCATTTGAATAATTTAATTAGATATTTATTAAATAATTATTTGAACTATTGAAAAAAGTGAATATTATGGACTAGTAGGATGAAAACCCATACCAAAATAGAAGTTTGGGCACATATACTCAATACTCTGCTCTTATCCGCTACTCGTCACGTACTTGCCCTGTAAAATCAAGTACTTGTAGTGGTCAAATCAAGTAATAGGTTTTTCAAATTAAAAACTTCCAAGCACAAGCCAAATACCAAGTCTTTTTTATTTTTTTACTACTTGACTCGTTTGTACTTGGCACAGTTTTAAATACAATTAGATGAGCCATGAATCTTCTTACTTGGCTTATTTGTTTAACTTCGTCTTAAAAATCAAGTTCTCGACATTATTAAATCAGATAATAGCCAATAAAATTATTATTTGTAAATTTAAGTCAAGTGTCAAATATTTTTATATTTTTCAATATTTATCTCATTATTTGTCTTTACCTATTATTCGCTATTCGTTTCTACAAAAAATCTTATTATATATTTAACGTATTTTGTATTTTATTTATATTGTAACTCAAATCAGATAAAAATATTAGATTCGAATAAAAGTTTTTGATAAAAAAAAGATAGCAAAATTCTTTGTATGAGATTATACTTTATTTTACTTATTTGCAATTTGAGTAATAGGTATTTTAGAAATGAGTACTTGATTTTATCAAGTAACAAATCGGATCAAGTAACTTGTAAGTACTATTTTTTTTCTTGAGTAAGTATTTGTTTTGATCAAGTCAAGTTCAAGTCCTAAATACGGTTACTTGAAGAGCCAAGCCAAATACCAAATCTTCAAAAATTAGCAAGTATTTGGCTTGTGCCACCCCTAAATAGATAGGTCTATGCATAGAATAAACCCTCCTTCATATTCTCCTTGTAAAATACATATTTAATTTAATAGTTCTTAAGAAACTTTATCAACTTAATATTTTGTTCAGTTCAAAAAAAAAAAACTTAATGGGAGTGATTTGTCAGGTTTTAACTTAATACTTTAGCTTTAAAAAAATTTAAATCACTAATCTTAACCAATCATGTTGTAGCTTTAGTTTTCAAAATTAAAACCTACAGCAAAACTTTATAAATGTTTACCAATCAAAATGTAACTTTATTTTTTTTACATCAAAAAGGATAAAACTTTAATTTTTCTATTTGGTTTAGACTGAAATCCTACATCCTTATTTTTGGGCTTTAGAAAATATAAAAGAACGTTCTCTTTTTCAACAACATATGAGGTACGTATATCTATATTAATCAAATATTTAGTATATTCAAAACAAAGATAATCCTTCATCATAAACTAATAATATATGAGGTACGTATATAGTCAAATATTTAGTATATTCAAATCAATGATAATCCTTGATCATAAACTAATAATTTAAAGTTAGATAAACTTAAGAATTGAAATTATCAACTAAAAATGGAAGGAAAAATGAAAAAAATAATACATGGAAGGCTTTCGAGATGAGATTGCAATGAATTTATAGAATTCTCGTTGATAAAAATTTATCATTATTATCTATATGGTGGTTTTTCTTTAAATTTTTATTTTTATATGATTTTTATTTTATTTTGGATAAATTCGCTAAATCGTTAATTTAATAACATATTTTTTTACAGCTACAACACATTTTATTCAATCATATTTTATTTTAAAAAATATAACCAATAATTTACGGTTACCGTTATCATAACTACAACAAAAATCTCTAAAGAAAAATCTACCTTAGTAAATGTAAAGCTAAAGCCAAATACATTTACAGCATAAATTCTACAGTAATTTTACAAGCTCGTTTAGTTTTACCTTTGGTTTTCTAAAAACTAAAAACATAAAATCAGACCAATATACAAACTAAATATACATTTTTTGATAAAAGACTACATATACATAAGGATGAATTTTTTCCATAATTCCCTTTAAACTTCAATTTTTACGTGAGACGAAATATTTCACTTTGGAACAAGTTTTTGTTCTCTTTATTTTTTGTAAATAAAGTTATTTATTTGCAAAACGTACGATACCAAATTTTCTTACGGTGCAATTCCTCCAAAGAGTCATCTAATTATTTTTGATAAACTTCGTACTTACTAATGTGATTGGTTTTATGCGGATCAAAATTAATATTGACCTTTTTAGAAACTATTTTTAAAATCATGTTGGGCAGATAGTTTATATATACTAACCGGTAAATAATGTTACCAACATTATTTTTCTTTCCAAAATAAAATAAAATATGTTGTAGGTTGAATAAAATACTAAAATAATTTCGTCAAATAAGTTGATTTATCAATTAAAATATATGCAACCACTGGATGATTGGATGTTATTATAAAGGGTATCATATTATTGGAAAAATTTCATAAAAATACTTTAACTAAATTTCGTTAAGTTTTTTTAATATGCAAACTTTTTTGCTACTCAGTTTAATATCCAAACTGATTATTTTACTCATTTTAAAATACATATAGAGTGTGTTTATAAACTTGAATATAGTGCATTACCAAACATGAATATTACTGTATTTTTTGGTAGTGAACATAAAACTTGTGCAGAACGCGTATGTATTTAGAGTGTGTTTGTAATTAACGTGCCCGGTCATGCACAAGTTTTTCAAATCGGGAACTCGTACGATTTCTCACCAAAATATATAAGTAAACATGAATATTACTGTATTTTTGTAACTGGAATGAATATTACTGTATTTGACTATATGTTTTTATTGTCATCCAAATATATTTATATGCCAATATAGAGGATTTGAGAAATTGTAAAATTACTATGTCGAGGTTACTTTTCAAGTTATCCACACTCGTTTCCAGTTATACTATTTTAATTTGATATTTTATATTTTAAAACAAGTGTAGGGTAATTTGTATATGTTTAGTTTGTATTTAAAGGTGATAAATTTTACTATAATAAGCAAGTTAACAAATATAATTGCACCAAAAATTAGTTAACAATTGTATTATTAATCTGATAATTTGTTGTTGTTGTTGCCATGCGTTTAAACTTCTGGTTTAAGAGTTACTAGTATTTTATAGCAGGAGCATTTGTCTTATAACTGCATACATTTGTTTTATAATTTACAATGGAAAATGTTATTTGGAGGGTTATGTAATTTACAGTGGAAACAAATGTTATTTATAGTGTTATATTTATTGGTAAATTTTTTTTTTTTGTTTATATTATTAGAATAGTCCAATATGGACACAAGATGAATGTTAATTATATAATAATAATCTATTTACCAAAACTAAAAAATATCATTGCATATGAAAAATCAAATTGAGAAAAGCATAGCTTTTGTAACTAATTGACGCTAATATTTTTGTAGTCTTTTTCTTTAATATTTATTTTTATTTTCGTAGTACTGTTTTCTAACACTCTTTTATATTTTTCTTTTCTTATTCTATACTTTCATTAAAAATATAAAATCTTAGTTTCTGAGAGAAATTGCAAATGAAAAATGTAAAAGCGAAAGTGTATCCCCACATCTCTATGAGATTATTAGACCATGATTAACGGGATATCTTAAGAGGGTTTTTAGGTTTTTTTTGTAATTAAAAAAAAAGAAAAATGATAATTATGTTAAGCAATGGGTCTTATTTAGGAAAAGGTAGAGCCGTGTCTTGAGGGACACCTGTTACAGTTAGAGAGAGTTTGGTTTTTTTTTTTTTTTTTTTTTTGCGATGGAGACGCTTCCAATTTCCGCAGAGAGCTTCGAGGTAGGGTTCATCGGAGCTGGAAAGATGGCGGAGAGTATAGCCAGAGGCGTCGTTGCCTCCGGGATGCGTCCTCCGAATCGTAACTCCACTGCAGTTTACTCGAATCTGAATCGCCGTCAAGTCTTCGAGTCCTTTGGCGTCAATGTCTTCTCCAGTAGTGAAGAAGTAAGTGGTTCTTCTTCTCTTTACCTCTCCTTAGAGTAATCTTAGATAGAGAGGGAGCTAGAGATTTCTCATTGGAGTGAACCATGATCTTCACGGATGTTGAAAAAATTTAGCAGGCTATTAAAGAAAGCGATGTTGTGATCTTCTCTGTGAAACCTCAAGTTGGTATGCTTTCTACCTCTCAATTTTTTTTTCTATATTGAATCATAATCGAATAGAAAATAAAAACAATTTGAGATCTATAATCCATTGACCATTGATCTGCAGAATTTACTTAAAGATATACCTTTTTACTGAAAGATCTCCTTTTTATCTTATGTTAGGAATGGTCTGGTCAAGATCGGTTCGTAAGGGTGATGCCTAATACACCAGCTGCAGTTGGTGAGGCAGCTTCAGGTAGTTTCTCCGAGTCATTGTTTGCGATTTATTACTATCAAATGCTTACTGATAATGAACATTATGTCTTGCGTAAAATAGTAATGAGCCTTGGAACAGCGGCAACGGAAGAAGACGGAGCACTTGTTGCTAAGTTGTTTGGCTCTGTGGGGAAGATGTTCAAAGCTGATGAGAAAATGTTTGATGCTGTCACTGGTCTCAGGTACATCACGGTTTCTGAATGTCTTAAGTTGTTCAAGTCATGAACCAAGCATTCATGTACCCAACTGAATATTTTCAATCTTGTTACAGTGGAAGTGGACCAGCGTACATATTCTTAGCCATTGAAGCTTTAGCTGATGGAGGAGTAGCTGCTGGTTTACCCCGAAAACTCGCATTCGGTTTAGCTTCACAGACGGTCAGTCAACTGACCCATTGGTCCCCTACAGCTTCTTTAACATTTTCTTCTGTTTGTCTTAATGTTTTGAAAACTAGAAAGAGAAGAATGAGCTGTGTGCGTCTATGGCAGGTTCTTGGAGGTGCAACAATGGTGAGCAAAACGGGGAAGCATCCGGGTGTGTTGAAAGATGATGTTACTTCACCAGGCGGGACTACAATAGCCGGAGTTCATGAACTGGAGAAAGGTTCTTGGAGCTGCAACAATGGTGAGCAAAACTGATAATTTATTTTTTTAAGAACTCTCGGTTAAGATACCTTCATTGGACCACTCAAAATGGGAATCTCTTAACAAAAGTTCTTAGGTTACAATTATTACTAAAAAAATCATTAAGAACCCCATTAAGGGTTTTAGGGTTAATCATGCTCTTAATACACAAACTAAATAATAAGAAAAACCAACCTGATCAGGTGAGGTCTTGCGCTAGAGCGTAGATCTGTAGGAATCTTTCTCGTTTTCTCTATCATCCGAGTTTCTTAGACCCTATTTGTTGCCTTTTAGTTACCCCCACATTTTTTTCTCTTCTTGTGGTGATTATTAAATTTCTTAGGGGCTTTTGACGTGTGCTTAGATGAGACTCGGTTATTCTCCTTTTCTGAACTATCACGACAACAACAAACAAACATCGTTCTATGGTTGACTTATTGCTGTTCCGAAGGCTTCCATGGTCGTCGTCGAGGACCATCCGATCTGTGTCAGGGACGCAAACCCGGGAAAGAGTCGTTGCCGATTTTTGATTTGAAAAATTATTAAAACTGATAATAAACCAGGTGGTTGAGAGCATTGGTTTAGGTGAAAACCGTGAGTGGTCGGACCAAAAGGAAAAAAAAACGAGATAGTTGAGTTTCTACCTGAGGAAAAATGCCTGAGAAAAAACTAGGACAATGTCAGATCTTCAAGTTTACTTAGACTGTATCTTTTATATTTATATATTAAAGGAGAAGCATTGGCTTTAATTCATTCACACCACCTTCGCCATGTGTCGCTTAGATAGACCTTCTCACAATTTGTTTCCTTATTTTCTTCAATTCTAAAACACACGAGATACGTTAAAACTTAAAACTAAAAAGATCAATATCGCGTGAGATAAATTGGGAGGCGAGTCAATTGGCTTGAGGGTCGATGTCAAAGTTGTGGAACATCGTATTTGGGAGGTGGACGTATCTAATATGATGGATGTGAAGGGCAACGAACCGGAGCCCACGAACGCGATCTTGGTTGGGACTCGACCTCGACCTTGCTCAGTTTGAGGTAGTTAGTGTAGTAAGCAGGGGTAGAGATCTAAATGGTGAAGTGGGTTGTCTTCGAGAGATACCAAGACCGTAGAGTAGTGTTGCTCTGAATACCCTATAGCTTCACTATGTAGCTTGATGAGATTGGTTCTGATGTTTTGGACTTTTGGGCACAACTTTTCAACGTCGATATTTGTCTCCGTGGGCAAGCACGTGGACATGAGCTGTTGGAACAAATTGTCGACATTATTGGACGGTTTAAGGCTCTTGAGATTGGACATTTTGTTATTCAAGTCGAGAATTTGCTTCTCGAAATGAGCCTTTTGGCAAGCCATGTCGAGACTAAAAGGATATTTGGGATTGGTCTCAATACTCTTCATGGTGATCACAGTAATATACATTCATCTTACGTGTGTCCATGTCGTCTGGATGACAAAAAAAAAACAGTTATATGTTCCATTCTTTCAACGTCCATGTCTGTTTGGAATAACGTTTTTTTTTTATCAACTGGAATAACGTTTTCTTCATGATCTTTAATTTGTCTATTACTTTTTCGTCTTTTCCATTTAATAGTTAATAATTTTCTAACAGCTTTGAGTCATTACCTAGCTCATTTTTTAATTATATGATAACGCAACACCAAAGAAACTGCGTGTCTGTCAACTTTTCAGAGAACAGTTTAGCAATATAATATTGCAGATTAAAAATTTCTTACTTATTTCTTTAGTATCGTAACATTTATGCTTCTTAATTAGGTGATTTCACTTTTGTAACCAACCTACAAGGTTGTTCTGAAGTCTTATTTGATCTAACATGGCAGAAATACAAAAATTCAAATCGAAGTAAGTATACTAAGTTAGTAATTGCATATGTATTTATTGGTTAGCTCAAAACTAATTATAATTTATGCTAATTTCTATATTCTTGTGTTTGTATGCTGTCACAGGATTCCTATAGCAGGATAAGAATGCAGACTTGGAGAGTTGATCAAGCTTGAAGTCTTTTTCGTTTGCTTAATGCCATATTTTTATTTTACCTAATAATGATGTTTTGCCTTTCAGAATTTTGGTAGCTATCTATTTACTATATCAGTTTTATACTTATGCATATTAATAAAATCGAGCTTTTTAGTTATAAGACTTCTTTTACAACATTCTTCACCTTAACCTCCAGCACTTTTGTGATGCCTCCAATCCTTTTTTTTGTCCGAAAAATAAGTTCAAACTGAATAGACATCTTATGATACTCATATATCCTAAACCTTTACACATAAGTTGTGGCCAACTCTTAGACGTAAATTGAATTCGCATTCCTCTTGTTTCTTATTGAAAACCTTGCTCTGCAACATCTTTCTTCGACCTTATTTCTGAGATTTTTTTTCTGCCGGTAAAAACTTTTAACCATCAGAACGGAGGCAGAAGATTTTTAAAATGCCTTCAAACCTACCCCCAAACTTTTAGACATAATTTTTTTTAACCTCCTTTTTCTATTCCAACCGGTTTGGTTATTCTTTTCCAAGTGGCTCTGTCTGATTAAACCGAAGCGAAGACAAAAGAAAATATTAAAAAGAACCCTCATATTATTCAAATTTTACAAAATAACCTCTAACTCATAAAAGAGAAACCAACCAAATCAAATTGACATCATTTCGTCCAAAATTCTAAATGCAAGATTAATTATGAAATATTATCTATTACCTTTTATTAGTGAAAAATCTAAATGATTAAAAAAATAAAACCGATGGTCCATAATCTATATAACAATGATGAATGTTGAATACATATATATTATGTTAGATTATATTATTTTTTGTTCAAACTGAATAGAAACCCTATGATACTCATGTATCCTAAACCTTTACACATAAGTTGTGGCCAATGAAAAGTTTAAAAAATCTAACCTAGAACCAAATCGATATCCACATTAAACACGCTTAATGTCTTCTTATCTTCTAAATAACCAAATTAATAATCTCATTCCGCGCACGGCGCGGATTACGCGGATTATCACCTAGTATTTAATTATTGCCGTAATTGGTAATGGATGATTTTATGAAGTATAATATTCTAACTAATTTATTTTGCAGTGATTTCATCATAGGAATTATGTATTCTTTGTTTAAATGATAAATTTGACTTCTATTCTAAGAGCATCTCCAAAAGACACTTTATAACTTCAAATATAAAGTTTTTTGCTCTCCAAAAGGAAACTTCAAAACTTCAAACTTGAAGTTTCATATTTTTATTTGCATTTTGGTCCCCATAATCACACATCACCTTTATGATTCATAAATATTTTCCCGTTTATTGTTTTAATCCTTAAAAAAATTATATCTCATAAATATTTTAAATTTTATTTACAGATTTTAAATTTTACACATAAAATTAAATAAAACTTTAAAATAAGATTTAAAATATTTTAAATTAGATTTAGACAACAATAATATACAAAAAAAAACTTAACAAAAAGATTTTAAAAAATTACATGAATACATAACTATTACACAAATTTAAATATTACAATAACACTAATTGTCAGGTAAGTTTGATCATGAACCTTCAAATTTTTAAATACTGTCCAATTTTTTTTGTGTAACTGAAGATTATTGTTGTTGTTGTTTTTGATGTATTTTTCGTACAATTCTTTCTTGTTTATATCGAATATATTCACGAGTATTAATATCATCGAAAAGAAATGAGTCTTTTAGCAATATTTTATGTTTCTCTTTTACTTTCTTGTTCCGATCTAATGTATTTACAAGTATCAATATTACCCAATTTCAACAACTTTTAGCTCGTAATCTACAAAGTAAAAATGAGGAGAGCCATTTTTACTTCGAAATGCACTAATAGATCATATATGCATATACGGAAATCATTTTATGAAATAATATGGTATTTTGTTTGAAGTTTAATATTAATTAAGTTATTTTTAATTAAATTTTTATATTTAATAGAATATTTTTTTATTAATATTGTTGTTATATGTTTATATAT
Organism: Brassica napus; assembly: GCF_020379485.1. Classification (NCBI taxonomy): domain Eukaryota; kingdom Viridiplantae; phylum Streptophyta; class Magnoliopsida; order Brassicales; family Brassicaceae; genus Brassica; species Brassica napus. Next base: position 64,029,258 of record NC_063446.1, on the reverse strand, counting down.
ATGCTAGTTTTTTACAAAAGTTTTATGAATTCATATTATTTATGAAAAATATAATGACCATATTATAAAATATAAATAGTTTTGAAGTTGAGTTTGAAGTTTTGCTTTTGGAGAAGAACACATTTAAACTTCAAATATAGAGTTTTGGAAACTTCAAAATAGAGTTTCTTTTTGGAGATGCTCTAACACGCCAGGGCCATGCTATATTCTTCGAGCTAGTGTTCAACTTTTACATATAAAAATACCTCATGATTTCGTAAGAATGGTTCCATTTTCTAATAAAATTCTCTTATTATTGAGATTCCAAGAAGGCCAACAGTTAAATAAATACTCATTTTGTTTCATAATACTTAATTTTTTGACTTAGTGCATAAAGATTAAGAAATTTATATTTTTAAAAATATTTTTAAGGATAAAATTTTTAAATCATTTAACTAATTATTAAAAAGACCGTAAAATTTAATTGATTGAACAGTTTCCAATAAAGTTAAAATTAATCTTAAAACTTCGAAATTTCATATAAATTGAAACAAAATACTCTTTCTAAAACATCATCTATATTGAGACGAAAGGAGTATGACTTACTGAATGACTAGAAGGAAAATCAAAGTTATAAAGAATTACCAACAAGTTTAAACTAGACGGTAGTATATAACATTTTTGTTATTTAAAAATTAAACTATAGTTCTGATTGTATGGTATATAGCGTAAATAATAAAAAAGAAACATTTATTACTCCAGTTTACGCTAAGAAATTGTCAATCAAATGAAATTCATTTATCCAACATTTACACTCTGATTACTATTTTTTTTTTTACGTCGAAAGGTCATTCTATTACTCAGACTAGAGGTGGTCTGGGTAACCAGACCGGAATAGAACAACCAATAAAAAACAACTCCCTATGGAAGGATCTTGCAGTTTTTGCTAAAAAATCTGAAATCTGATTCTGCGCTCTTGGCACATGAGTGATGCTGAAGTCCGGGAAGCATATTTGAAGCGTCTCTATCCTCTCCAATTCCGTCGCAAAGCTTGGCCACACATGAGGTTCCTTTATCATTGCGATCAAGTCCTTACAGTATGTCCCAAAGCTCTGACATGTCGAGTGTTGAAGCATATTCTCCATTGCCCATCGCAATGCTTCTAGTTCCGTATGCAGGGCTGATTCGCGTCTAGTGATATTTTTGGTCCCTATAAACTGTATGTTCCCACCACTGTCCATCCAAACCCATCCACATCCGCTAAAGTGAGCAGCAGATGTCCAAGATCCATCTAACAGGCAGATATTACCCAAGCTTAAGACTTGGGGTTCTTCGGTATTGTTTTCCTGGATCACTTATTGTGGCACTTTATTCGCATCAAACCAGGCTTGGCATTCACTTTCTGCATATCTAACCAGTTCTAATGGGTCTCTGTCTATCCCCTGAAGAGCTTGTCATTCTTATCATTCCAGATATACCAGATTATCCAGGGATAATGATCTCTGTCTTGTTCTGGCTCGATGATCATTTTTCTTCCGGAATAGAATAGGTAAACAGCGGAAAACTCACACTTAATATACAATAACGGTCAATGTGTAGATCAATGATTACATGTGATTGTGACTATGCGATATACACATGTCCCAAGCCATTAATATCACGAGATGTCAACAATAGTAATATGCTCTACCACAAATGTCGTAGGAGGCGGGGCAAATGTATACTTTATCGTTCAAGTCGCTCTCGAGCCGGTCCAGGTAAGTCCCTCTTCGATTTTGTCCGGTTTAATTCAAGTTAACCAACCCTAAACCTAACCGGACGACCCTAGACCTACCCAGACCCACGACCTCCATCTCTTTCACTCTCCCTTCCTCTCACAAACACTCATACTCTCTAAAACAAACCTACACCAAAAATCTCCTAACTTTCTCAATTCTCACCCAAATCTCCTACTTCTTGTTTCTAAATCCAAGCTTTCGCCCCTGTAGTCTATTCCTCTCCACCCATTCCCCATTTTCGCCCCTGTAGTCTATTCCTCTCCACCCATTCCCCATTTCCTTTCATCCAAAGCAAGGTATTGTGTTTTTAAATCCAGATTCGTAGGTCCATGAACCCTAGAATTTAAAAATCGAAATTTGGTCATTTTCTTGCTTGATTGTGGTAAAATAGACTAGGAAAAGCTTATATATCAAGTTGGGTTGTTGAATTGATGGTGGAATTGAGCTTAATTTGAAATTTGGCAAAATTAGGGTTCATGGATTTGGGGGCTTTTAGAAATTGATCCTAATTGAGTGTGTTAGTGGGTGAGTTAGTATGTTATGATGTTGAAAGGTTTGATTAGAGAACCTTCTCATTATAGAATTACTTTGATTATTGAATTTTACTTGTCTTGTAATTTTCACATGATGAAAAGATTGAGAATTGTGATTCTTTACGTTGCTCCTTGAAGTTTACATTTGCAAAGTCAATCCACTTATCCCTTTCCAAGTTTTGTATTTCTCATGTACAATGGTTAAGAAAACTAAGGGAAAGTCGGATGCTGAGAGGCAAGAACCTGAGAGACAAGTGTCTTCGTTGAGAGGAAAGGCTCTATCCTCGGAACAAGCTGGTTCTGGGACAAAAAGGACTTCTCGACAGCAAACCATGGCTGCAAAGAAGGCAAATGAGCAAGAGAAGAGGGCAGGAAAGAGTATAGCAATTGCCACAGTTGAGGAGAGTGGCGATGAAAGTGCAGATGAGCAGGCTCCTACAAAGAGGGCCAAGATGTCCAAGGGGAAGGAGGTTGCTGATGATAGAGACATGGCGAAAACTCCATCTGAGGAAGAGTTGTATCATCATTTGCTGAATGGGGTAACTTGGACTCCAACCAGATTCGCTGACCTCGATTTGCTGAAGGAGGTGGGTCTCGATTCTGATATTGAGGCAATGCTGGAGCACCTGAAGATGCCCAAACTCCTCACCATGGCCTACCGGGATGTCTCCTGTCAGTTCTTGTCTTCCCTTGAGGTCACTTACCATGACGCTCCGAACGTGAGACAAGGATGGGGCAAAATAAAGTTAAAGGTCAATGGGAGAGAGTACAATATGAACTTCAAAGACATTGGGAGAGTCATGGGTTTCTAAGACTTGGCAGACTACTCCCTTCCCAAGTGTGAAAACCTCCCCACTCAGCTTTGGAAGTTAATCACTGGAAACAAGCACTCTACCGGGGCTGACAAGAACTCACATATCCGGCACCCGTCTGTACGCTACCTCCATAGGATGCTCGTCCATGCATTCTACCCACAGAAGCAAGTTGGTAATGTCACCGAGGAAGACATGCGACTGCTCTGCCCGGCTATCCGCCCCTACGCCCCACCTGGAACGTTGCCCCTTCCAAGCAACGACATGTATGCTTCCTTCGGGATGTTCAGCTTCTTCGTGAATCGTCTCGAGCACTACAGAGACTGGGCATGGTACACAACTGATTCACAACCAAAGGTTGGGATAGGCGGGATGATCACACCACTGCTCCAATTTCTGAATGTTCCCTTGGGAAAGGACGCAGCAGAGCCTAAGTTCATCGATGGCACTTACTTGAGGATTGCCATCTATTTCAGTGGGATGTATGGGAAGGACTACGTCTACCACTACTACTTGCAGGGCAAGCCGGTCGAAGTGGTTCTTCCAAACCAGAGACTGACAAGCTTAGAGAGACCTGGAGCTATCAGCTTCAACTTATCCTAAGAAGACTTTCTTGGAGAACACGGGTCTCTTGGTCTCATTGCTGCACCAAGGAAAATGAGTGTTCCGACGAGACACGACTTCACGGAACCTCCTAAGGAAGCATCTGTACCCATCTATGGACCTCCACGCTACTACTTCAAGCCACATGATGGAGTCCTTCCCCCTGGTGCGCTTCGTGACGCTCATGACTACATTGGCCGACTTCAGCGATGGAACAAGGCACAAGACAGAACAATCGAAAAGCTGAAGGACAAGTGCAAGGCGCTGAGCAAGACGGTGAAGAAGCAAGCAAAGACTTCAGCCAAGTTCATGAAGAAGGTGGCCGATGTCTTGACCAAAGGAGGAATAGCTGGATGTAGCTCAGCGGACTTCGCCTTCGCGAACACATCAGTCCCCTAGCCCCCACCTCAGCCCACTGATCCTGGTTTCCCACTCACTGATAGACAGCTCCAGCGAAAATGGAGGAACCACCCACTCAGCCTTCCACCTCTGGAAACAAGTCGCCATCCCTAGCCTCTTCAGAAAGTGAGGCCGAGATTGAAGAGGTTCAGAGCCAACAATGGTATGGAGACTACAGCTCAGGACATGGAGGTTACTACACCACGTTCCCACCAGACGGCGACGATGCTGGGGCATCTGCCCCCACTCACTATCCTTGAAGGTACTTCTCTACTTTCCCTTGTATATACCATTTCGTTTTTGCATATTAGTTTTCTCTTTTTGGGTATCTCTCTCTCCTTAACAACACAGAGACTGTGTCATTTAAGTTTGGGGAAGGTACCAAGTATTTGATCATGTTTGCTTTGATGTTGTTTCATTGAGTCATGCATTGCATACTTATTTGCATAAAAAAAAAAATTTTGAAAAAATTTGAAAAACACAAAAAAAAAATCATTTAGTTTGCATCATTTGCATTTCTAGGAGAGTAGAATCAATCAGCATTTATTCCAGGCAGAGCTATCACAGACAATGTCCTAATAACACATGAGGTGTTACAATTCCTGAAACATTCAAAGGCGGAGAAGAATTGCACCATGGCTGTCAAGATAGATATGTCTAAAGCATATGACCGTATTGAATGAAAATTTATAGAGCAAGTTCTACAGAGACTAGGCTTCCACGACAAATGGACTAACTGGATCCTACAATGTGTCTCAACGGTTTCCTATTCCTATCTAATCAATGAGACAGTACTAGGGTCGGTTAAACCACACAGAGGAATTAGACAGGGAGACCCCTATCTCCCTATCTTTTCATCTTATGCAGACAGGTACTATCGGGCCTATGCAGTAAGGCAGAGAGAGATGGAACCTTACAGGGGATTCGTGTAGCACGTGGAAGTCCGAGGGTGAACCACCTCTTATTCGCGGATGACACTATGTTCTTCTGCGATGCTTCCCCCGAAAGCTGCTCTAAACTGAAGTCCATCATCTTTGACTATGAGAAGGCCTCTGGCCAAAAGATCAATTCGGAGAAATCATCAATCACATTCTCAAGCAAAACACCAGAACACGAGAAAACCGCAGCAAAAACTCTACTGGGCATTGATAAAGAAGGGGGAACGGGTAAGTACCTTGGACTACCGGAGTATTTTGGCAGGAAGAAGCAAGATATGTTTACTTCCATTGTAGACCGAATCAGAAAGAGAGCTTCTAGCTGGTCAACGAGACGACTATCCAAGGCGGGGAAACTAACTATGCTCAAATCAGTCATGCTTTCCATCCCAACATATCCAATGTCTTGTTTTGAAATCCCTGCAAGTCTGTGCAAACGAATACAGCCAGTCTTAACCCGCTTCTGGTGGGATGACTCTCTGAACAACACCAAAAAGATGTGTTGGATAGCATGGAGTAAAATGACTAAACCAAAAGCGGGGGGAGGCCTAGGACTCATAGATATACAACTATTCAACCAAGCGCTCCTAGCTAAACAGGCATGGAGAATCCTAACTGCCCCTGACTATCTATTAGCTTGGATACTGCTAGGAAAATATTGTCACAAAACATCTTTTCTCGAAGCCTAAACCCCCGCGGTGTGCTCACATGGCTGGAGGAGTATACTACACGGCAGAGACTTATTAAAAGGAAATGTGGGGAGAGTTATAGGAAATGGAGAGGATACTAAAGTGTGGAATGACTCATGGATAACACTACAAGAGAACATCAAAATCTATGGGCCAGTACCAGAGGCAGGAATGGACCTTCGGGTATCTGATCTACTAACATCCGAAATGAAGTGGAATGAATCAAAACTAAAAGAGTTCATACCTCTGGTTGCGGACAGAGTCAAATGCATTAGGCCAAGCGAGACAGGAGCAACAAATACGTATATTTGGCAAGCAGCAAAGTCAGGTATATACTCTTCCAACTCGGGTTATTTTACAGCCTCTATGGGAGAAGCAAATCCTGGACTAGCAGATCCCAATAGCTTCGACTGGATCAAAGATATAAGGAGAGGAAACTTCTCTCCCAAAATGAGAATGTTTCTCTGGTCAATAGTTCAGAACGCTCTTCCATTGGAAGTTAACCTGCAACACAGAGGCATTAACTCATAAGCGGTTTGTAAAAGATGCAAAGATGTTGAAACTGCTATGCATACATTCTTCTTCTGCGCCTTCGCACAAAGGGTATGGGAGCTAATCCCCTTACACAAAGGAATGTCGATCGCAACAGACAGAAACTTCAAAGACGCAATCATCAAATTTCGTAAAGCTGTCTGCTTGCCACCATCAGGAGTCTCAGGAAACATCCTCCCCTGGGTTTGTTTGTCGTTGTGGATTGCTCGCAACACACTAATCTTCGAGGACCAACTCTCTACACCAGAGGAAACGGCGACGAGGGCAATACGATCAGCACAGGAATGGGGACTCGCGCAAGGACTGAAGGATCAAATACCAAAACGTGCAGAGAACCAACCCAATTTGAAGCAGCACCAACCCGAAAGAAACACGATAATGGTTTGCAAATCGGACGCCGCATGGGACAATGGATCGAACAAAGCAGGGCTAGCTTGGATTCTCACAGATGCATCGGAAATCTGCAAACACAGAGGAGCCACAACCCAGGACTTTGTTTCCAGCCCATTGATCCAGAAGCCCTAGCCCTACGATTGGGAATCATCTCCGCAGCAGCGATGGAAATCTCGGATCTCCAGATGCTGTCTGACAACCAAACGGTTATTAAAGCTATCAACAATGACATCCAGAACCCAGAGATCTATGGTATTGTGAAAGATATCCAAAAGATCTCCTCTGGTTTTGTCGATATCACTTTCTCTTTTGTATCTCGCGTGTTTAACGGTGAAGCTGATGCCTTAGCAAAAGCCACCCTAAACAGATCTTCTGTAATGGACCCATGAGTGGGCTGAACCTAATGGGCCTGAGACCGGTTTCTATTTCTAGTTTAATGAAAATTTGGTGAACAAAAAAAAAGAATATTTTTTATCCAAAAAAATTAAAATTATCTGATTAATTTGAGTTTTTATTTGAGTCTAAATTAATTAATCATATGAGTATAAGTATCTTTTAACATTTTTAATTAAATATTTTGGTCATTTTGACTTTTATGTGATATATTTATAATAAATATTTTTGATGGTATCCTAAAAAAATTTGCTTAAAATTATTTAAGAGAAAATGTACAAAACTAACTTAAAATATATTTCTAAAGTTAAAAAAATTATAATCCTTATTTTTTACTATAGCTCTTTCTAAAAAAATATGTAAAAAAAAAATCCAAAGCTTAGTTTCCCTTTTTGTTGCTCACCCAAAATAGGTGTGAGAAGACATTACCAAAATCTTGTGTAAATATTACATAGAAAAATATAATATATTTTTATTTGTTTTAAAATTTTGATTCAATTAAGCAAACACATGTACAGTACATAGACCACACCTTTTTTCTTCTACTGCGTTTGATGTTCGTTCCACTTTCCGCACTCTTGCTTTTTGTATTATTACATATTTTATTTTTATTTTTTATATAAAATTTATCAACTCAAAATTGTGTTGAATGGAAACATATATTTGGACCGCTATGTGCGTATTGGTGATCCGGGGTAAACATTCATAGCTATAAAATGAAATAAAGAGAATGAAAATAAAAAATGAAAGTAAATGTTTACCCTGTTCAAAACATACCAGATAATTTACACCATTTTCAGTTGTATTCGGCTCAAATATATTTTAACCTGATTGGTAAAATATATTGCAGAAAGTAAAGTAAAACAGTTTTACTCTAAAATATCTATACAATCACACCCTAAGAGTATCTAATTTAGCTTTCGTACAATTCATTTCAGAAATTAGAGTTAATAACAATAAGAAACAAATGGAATAGAAAATTTAGATATTAAAATAGTACTTCAAATATTCAGAACAAAAAGGATAGGAAGTTTAAGCTTATGATAGTTTAGGAAAAAATCAGTTTTGGGATAGATATTCTGGATAATCTTCTAAAAATGAGAAAGTTTAATCTTTAAATATATTATTTAATTCTATTTTCTATCTATCTTCTTTTTCTATTCTTCTTGTATTTTTCCATATCCATTTGAATAATTTAATTAGATATTTATTAAATAATTATTTGAACTATTGAAAAAAATGAATATTATGGACTAGTAGGATGAAAACCCATACCAAAATAGAAGTTTGGGCACATATACTCAATACTCTGCTCTTATCCGCTACTCGTCACGTACTTGCCCTGTAAAATCAAGTACTTGTAGTGGTCAAATCAAGTAATAGGTTTTTCAAATCAAAAACTTCCAAGCACAAGCCAAATACCAAGTCTTTTTTATTTTTTTACCACTTGACTCGTTTGTACTTGGCATAGTTTTAAGTACAATTAGATGAGCCATGAATCTTCTTACTTGGCTTATTTGTTTAACTTCGTCTTAAAAATCAAGTTCTCGACATTATTAAATCAGATAATAGCCAATAAAATTATTATTTGTAAATTTAAGTCAAGTGTCAAATATTTTTATATTTTTCAATATTTATCTCATTATTTGTCTTTACCTATTATTCGCTATTCGTTTCTACAAAAAATCTTATTATATATTTAACGTATTTTGTATTTTATTTATATTGTAACTCAAATCAGATAAAAATATTAGATTCGAATAAAAGTTTTTGATAAAAAAAAGATAGCAAAATTCTTTGTATGAGATTATACTTTATTTTACTTATTTGCAATTTGCAAGTAATAGGTATTTTAGAAATGAGTACTTGATTTTATCAAGTAACAAATCGGATCAAGTAACTTGTAAGTACTATTTTTTTTCTTGAGTAAGTATTTGTTTTGATCAAGTCAAGTTCAAGTCCTAAATACGGTTACTTGAAGAGCCAAGCCAAATACCAAATCTTCAAAAATTAGCAAGTATTTGGCTTGTGCCACCCCTAAATAGATAGGTCTATGCATAGAATAAACCCTCCTTCATATTCTCCTTGTAAAATACATATTTAATTTAATAGTTCTTAAGAAACTTTATCAACTTAATATTTTGTTCAGTTCAAAAAAAAAACTTAATGGGAATGATTTGTCAGGTTTTAACTTAATACTTTAGCTTTAAAAAATTTTAAATCACTAATCTTAACCAATCATGTTGTAGCTTTAGTTTTCAAAATTAAAACCTACAGCAAAACTTTATAAATGTTTACCAATCAAAATGTAACTTTATTTTTTTTACATCAAAAAGGATAAAACTTTAATTTTTCTATTTGGTTTAGACTGAAATCCTACATCCTTATTTTTGGGCTTTAGAAAATATAAACTCATAATTGAAAAAGAAAAGAACGTTCTCTTTTTCATCAACATATGAGGTACGTATATCTATATTAATCAAATATTTAGTATATTCAAAACAAAGATAATCCTTCATCATAAACTAATAATATATGAGGTACGTATATAGTCAAATATTTAGTATATTCAAATCAATGATAATCCTTGATCATAAACTAATAATTTAAAGTTAGATAAACTTAAGAATTGAAATTATCAACTAAAAATGGAAGGAAAAATGAAAAAAATAATACATGGAAGGCTTTCGAGATGAGATTGCAATGAATTTATAGAATTCTCGTTGATAAAAATTTATCATTATTATCTATATGGTGGTTTTTCTTTAAATTTTTATTTTTATATGATTTTTATTTTATTTTGGATAAATTCGCTAAATCGTTAATTTAATAACATATTTTTTTACAGCTACAACACATTTTATTCAATCATATTTTATTTTAAAAAAATATAACCAATAATTTACGGTTACCGTTATCATAACTACAACAAAAATCTCTAAAGAAAAATCTACCTTAGTAAATGTAAAGCTAAAGCCAAATACATTTACAGCATAAATTCTACAGTAATTTTACAAGCTCGTTTAGTTTTACCTTTGGTTTTCTAAAAACTAAAAACATAAAATCAGACCAATATACAAACTAAATATACATTTTTTTGATAAAAGACTACATATACATAAGGATGAATTTTTTCCATAATTCCCTTTAAACTTCAATTTTTACGTGAGACGAAATATTTCACTTTGGAACAAGTTTTTGTTCTCTTTATTTTTTGTAAATAAAGTTATTTATTTGCAAAACGTACGATACCAAATTTTCTTACGGTGCAATTCCTCCAAAGAGTCATCTAATTATTTTTGATAAACTTCGTACTTACTAATGTGATTGGTTTTATGCGGATCAAAATTAATATTGACCTTTTTAGAAACTATTTTTAAAATCATGTTGGGCAGATAGTTTATATATACTAACCGGTAAATAATGTTACCAACATTATTTTTCTTTCCAAAATAAAATAAAATATGTTGTAGGTTGAATAAAATACTAAAATAATTTCGTCAAATAAGTTGATTTATCAATTAAAATATATGCAACCACTGGATGATTGGATGTTATTATAAAGGGTATCATATTATTGGAAAAATTTCATAAAAATACTTTAACTAAATTTCGTTAAGTTTTTTTAATATGCAAACTTTTTTGCTACTCAGTTTAATATCCAAACTGATTATTTTACTCATTTTAAAATACATATAGAGTGTGTTTATAAACTTGAATATAGTGCATTACCAAACATGAATATTACTGTATTTTTTGGTAGTGAACATAAAACTTGTGCAGAACGCGTATGTATTTAGAGTGTGTTTGTAATTAACGTGCCCGGTCATGCACAAGTTTTTCAAATCGGGAACTCGTACGATTTCTCACCAAAATATATAAGTAAACATGAATATTACTGTATTTTTGTAACTGGAATGAATATTACTGTATTTGACTATATGTTTTTATTGTCATCCAAATATATTTATATGCCAATATAGAGGATTTGAGAAATTGTAAAATTACTATGTCGAGGTTACTTTTCAAGTTATCCACACTCGTTTCCAGTTATACTATTTTAATTTGATATTTTATATTTTAAAACAAGTGTAGGGTAATTTGTATATGTTTAGTTTGTATTTAAAGGTGGTAAATTTTACTATAATAAGCAAGTTAACAAATATAATTGCACCAAAAATTAGTTAACAATTGTATTATTAATCTGATAATTTGTTGTTGTTGTTGCCATGCGTTTAAACTTCTGGTTTAAGAGTTACTAGTATTTTATAGCAGGAGCATTTGTCTTATAACTGCATACATTTGTTTTATAATTTACAATGGAAAATGTTATTTGGAGGGTTATGTAATTTACAGTGGAAACAAATGTTATTTATAGTGTTATATTTATTGGTAAATTTAATTTTTTTTGTTTATATTATTAGAATAGTCCAATATGGACACAAGATGAATGTTAATTATATAATAATAATCTATTTACCAAAACTAAAAAATATCATTGCATATGAAAAATCAAATTGAGAAAAGCATAGCTTTTGTAACTAATTGACGCTAATATTTTTGTAGTCTTTTTCTTTAATATTTATTTTTATTTTCGTAGTACTGTTTTCTAACACTCTTTTATATTTTTCTTTTCTTATTCTATACTTTCATTAAAAATATAAAATCTTAGTTTCTGAGAGAAATTGCAAATGAAAAATGTAAAAGCGAAACTGTATCCCCACATCTCTATGAGATTATTAGACCATGATTAACGGGATATCTTAAGAGGGTTTTTAGGTTTTTTTTGTAATTAAAAAAAAAAGAAAAATGATAATTATGTTAAGCTATGGGTCTTATTTAGGAAAAGGTAGAGTCGTGTCTTGAGGGACACCTGTTACAGTTAGAGAGAGTTTGGTTTTTTTTTTTTTTTTTTTTTGCGATGGAGACGCTTCTAATTTCCGCAGAGAGCTTCGAGGTAGGGTTCATCGGAGCTGGAAAGATGGCGGAGAGTATAGCCAGAGGCGTCGTTGCCTCCGGGATGCGTCCTCCGAATCGTAACTCCACTGCAGTTTACTCGAATCTGAATCGCCGTCAAGTCTTCGAGTCCTTTGGCGTCAATGTCTTCTCCAGTAGCGAAGAAGTAAGTGGTTCTTCCTCTCTTTACCTCTCCTTAGAGTAATCTTAGATAGAGAGGGAGCTAGAGATTTCTCATTGGAGTGAACCATGATCTTGGCGGATGTTGAAAAAATTTGGCAGGTTATTAAAGAAAGCGATGTTGTGATCTTCTCTGTGAAACCTCAAGTTGGTATGCTTTCTACCTCTCAATTTTTTTTCTATATTGAATCATAATCGAATAGAAAATAAAAACAATTTGAGATCTATAATCCATTGACCATTGATCTGCAGAATTTACTTAAAGATATACCTTTTTACTGAAATATCTCCTTTTTATCTTATGTTAGGAATGGTCTGGTCAAGATCGGTTCGTAAGGGTGATGCCTAATACACCAGCTGCAGTTGGTGAGGCAGCTTCAGGTAGTTTCTCCGAGCCATTGTTTGCGATTTATTACTATCAAATGCTTAGTGATGATGAACATTATGTCTTGCGTAAAATAGTAATGAGCCTTGGAACAGCGGCAACGGAAGAAGACGGAGCACTTGTTGCTAAGTTGTTTGGCTCTGTGGGGAAGATGTTTAAAGCTGATGAGAAAATGTTTGATGCTGTCACTGGTCTCAGGTACATCACGGTTTCTGAATGTCTTAAGTTGTTCAAGTCATGAACCAAGCATTCATGTACCCAACTGAATATTTTCAATCTTGTTACAGTGGAAGTGGACCAGCGTACATATTCTTAGCCATTGAAGCTTTAGCTGATGGAGGAGTAGCTGCTGGTTTACCCCGAAAACTCGCACTCGGTTTAGCTTCACAGACGGTCAGTCAACTGACCCATTGGTCCCCTACAGCTTCTTTAACATTTTCTTCTGTTTGTCTTAATGTTTTGAAAACTAGAAAGAGAAGACTGAGCTGTGTGCGTCTATGGCAGGTTCTTGGAGGTGCAACAATGGTGAGCAAAACGGGGAAGCATCCGGGTGTGTTGAAAGATGATGTTACTTCACCAGGCGGGACTACAATAGCCGGAGTTCATGAACTGGAGAAAGGTTCTTGGAGCTGCAACAATGGTGAGCAAAACTGATAATTTATTTTTTTAAGAACTCTCGGTTAAGATACCTTCATTGGACCACTCAAAATGGGAATCTCTTAACAAAAGTTCTTAGGTTACAATTATTACTAAAAAAATCATTAAGAACCCCATTAAGGGTTTTAGGGTTAATCATGCTGTTAATACACAAACTAAATAATAAGAAAAACCAACCTGATCAGGTGAGGTCTTGCGCTAGAGCGTAGATCTGTAGGAATCTTTCTCGTTTTCTCTATCATCCGAGTTTCTTAGACCCTATTTGTTGCCTTTTAGTTACCCCCACATTTTTTTCTCTTCTTGTGGTGATTCTTAAATTTCTTAGGGGCTTTTGACGTGTGCTTAGATGAGACTCGGTTATTCTCCTTTTCTGAACTATCACGACAACAACAAACAAACATCGTTCTATGGTTGACTCATTGCTGTTTCGAAGGCTTCCATGGTCGTCGTCGAGGACCATCCGATCTGTGTCAGGGACGCAAACCCGGGAAAGAGTCGTTGCCGATTTTTGATTTGAAAAATTATTAAAACTGATAATAAACCAGGTGGTTAAGAGCATTGGTTTAGGTGAAAACCGTGAGTGGTCGGACCAAAAGGAAAAAAAACGAGATAGTTGAGTTTCTACCTGAGGAAAAATGCCTGAGAAAAAACTAGGACAATGTCGATCTTCAAGTTTACTTAGACTGTATCTTTTATATTTATATATTAAAGAAGAAGCATTGGCTTTAATTCATTCACACCACCTTCGCCATGTGTCGCTTAGATAGACCTTCTCACAATTTGTTTCCTTATTTTCTTCAATTCTAAAACACACGAGATACGTTAAAACTTAAATCTAAAAAGATCAATATCGCGTGAGATAAATTGGGAGGCGAGTCAATTGGCTTGAGGGTCGATGTCAAAGTTGTGGAACATCGTATTTGGGAGGTGGACGTATCTAATATGATGGATGTGAAGGGCAACGAACCGGAGCCCACGACCGCGATCTTGGTTGGGACTCGACCTCGACCTTGCTCAGTTTGAGGTAGTTAGTGTAGTAAGCAGGGGTAGAGATCTAAATGGTGAAGTGGGTTGTCTTCGAGAGATACCAAGACCGTAGAGTAGTGTTGCTCTGAATACCCTATAGCTTCACTACGTAGCTTGATGAGATTGGTTCTGATGTTTTGGACTTTTGGGCACAACTTTTCAACGTCGATATTTGTCTCCGTGGGCAAGCACGTGGACATGAGCTGTTGGAACAAATTGTCGACATTATTGGAAGGTTTAAGGCTCTTGAGATTGGACATTTTGTTATTCAAGTCGAGAATTTGCTTCTCGAAATGAGCCTTTTGGCAAGCCATGTCGAGACTAAAAGGATATTTGGGATTGGTCTCAATACTCTTCATGGTGATCACAGTAATATACATTCATCTTACGTGTGTCCATGTCGTCTGGATGACAAAAAAAAAACAGTTATATGTTCCATTCTTTCAACGTCCATGTCTGTTTGGAATAACGTTTTTTTTTATCAACTGGAATAACGTTTTCTTCATGATCTTTAATTTGTCTATTACTTTTTCGTCTTTTCCATTTAATAGTTAATAATTTTCTAACAGCTTTGAGTCTTTACCTAGCTCATTTTTTAATTATATGATAACGCAACACCAAAGAAACTGCGTGTCTGTCAACTTTTCAGAGAACAGTTTAGCAATATAATATTGCAGATTAAAAATTTCTTACTTATTTCTTTAGTATCGTAACATTTATGCTTCTTAATTAGGTGATTTCACTTTTGTAACCAACCTACAAGGTTGTTCTGAAGTCTTATTTGATCCTAACATGGCAGAAATACAAAAATTCAAATCGAAGTAAGTATACTAAGTTAGTAATTGCATATGTATTTATTGGTTAGCTCAAAACTAATTATAATTTATGCTAATTTCTATATTCTTGTGTTTGTATGCTGTCACAGGATTCCTATAGCAGGATAAGAATGCAGACTTGGAGAGTTGATCAAGCTTGAAGTCTTTTTCGTTTGCTTAATGCCATATTTTTATTTTACCTAATAATGATGTTTTGCCTTTCAGAATTTTGGTAGCTATCTATTTACTATATCAGTTTTATACTTATGCATATTAATAAAATCGAGCTTTTTAGTTATAAGACATCTTTTACAACATTCTTCACCTTAACCTCCAGCACTTTTGTGATGCCTCCAATCCTTTTTTTTGTCCGAAAAATAAGTTCAAACTGAATAGACATCTTATGATACTCATATATCCTAAACCTTTACACATAAGTTGTGGCAAACTCTTAGACGTAAATTGAATTCGCATTCCTCTTGTTTCTTATTGAAAACCTTGCTCTGCAACATCTTTCTTCGACCTTATTTCTGAGATTTTTTTTCTGCCGGTAAAAGCTTTTAACCATCAGAACGGAGGCAGAAGATTTTTAAAATGCCTTCAAACCTACCCCAAACTTTTAGACATAATTTGTTTTAACCTCCTTTTTCTATTCCAACCGGTTTGGTTATTCTTTTCCAAGTGGCTCTGTCTGATTAAACCGAAGCGAAGACAAAAGAAAATATTAAAAAGAACCCTCATATTATTCAAATTTTACAAAATAACCTCTAACTCATAAAAGAGAAACCAACCAAATCAAATTGACATCATTTCGTCCAAAATTCTAAATGCAAGATTAATTATCAAATATTATCTATTACCTTTTATTAGTGAAAAATCTAAATGATTAAAAAAATAAAACCGATGGTCCATAATCTATATAACAATGATGAATGTTGAATACATATATATTATGTTAGATTATATTATTTTTTGTTCAAACTGAATAGAAACCCTATGATACTCATGTATCCTAAACCTTTACACATAAGTTGTGGCCAATAAAAAGTTTAAAAAATCTAACCTAGAACCAAATCGATATCCACATTAAACACGCTTAATGTCTTCTTATCTTATAAATAACCAAATTAATAATCTCATTCCGCGCACGGCGCGGATTACGCGGATTATCACCTAGTATTTAATTATTGCCGTAATTGGTAATGGATGATTTTATGAATTATAATATTCTAACTAATTTATTCTGCAGTGATTTCATCATAGGAATTATGTATTCTTTGTTTAAATGATAAATTTTACTTCTATTCTAAGAGCATCTCCAAAAGACACTTTATAACTTCAAATATGAAGTTTTTTGCTCTCCAAAAGGAAACTTCAAAACTTCAAACTTGAAGTTTCATATTTTTATTTGCATTTTGGTCCCCATAATCACACATCACCTTTATGATTCATAAATATTTTCCCGTTTATTGTTTTAATCCTTAAAAAAATTATATCTCATAAATATTTTAAATTTTATTTACAGATTTTAAATTTTACACATAAAATTAAATAAAACTTTAAAATAAGATTTAAAATATTTTAAGTTAGATTTAGACAACAATAATATACAAAAAAAAACTTAACAAAAAGATTTTAAAAAATTACATGAATACATAACTATTACACAAATTTAAATATTACAATAACACTAATTGTCAAGTAAGTTTGATCATGAACCTTCAAATTTTTAAATACTGTCCAATTTTTTTTGTGTAACTGAAGATGGTTGTTGTTGTTGTTTTTGATGTATTTTTCGTACAATTCTTTCTTGTTTATATCGAATATATTCACGAGTATTAATATCATCGAAAAGAAATGAGTCTTTTAGCAATATTTTATGTTTCTCTTTTACTTTCTTGTTCCGATCTAATGTATTTACAAGTATCAATATTACCCAATTTCAACAACTTTTAGCTCGTAATCTACAAAGTAAAAATGAGGAGAGCCATTTTTACTTCGAAATGCACTAATAGATCATATATGCATATACGGAAATCATTTTATGAAATATTATGGTATTTTGTTTGAAGTTTAATATTAATTAAGTTATTTTTAATTAAATTTTTATATTTAATAGAATATTTTTTTATTAATATTGTTGTAATATGTTTATATATATGCTAGTTTTTTGCAAAAGTTTTATGAATTCATATTATTTATGAAAAATATAATGATCATATTATAAAATATAAATAGTTTTTAAGTTGAGTTTGGAGTTTTGCTTTTGGAGAAGAACACATTTAAACTTCAAATATAGAGTTTTGGAAACTTCAAAATAGAGTTTTTTTTTTGGAGATGCTCTAACACGCCAGGGCCATGCTATATTCTTCGAGCTAGTGTTCAACTTTTACATATAAAAATACCTCATGATTTCGCAAGAATGGTTCCATTTTCTAATAAAATTCTCTTATTATTGAGATTCCAAGAAGGCCAACAGTTAAATAAATACTCATTTTGTTTCATAATACTTAATTTTTTGACTTAGTGCATAAAGATTAAGAAATTTATATTTTTAAAAATATTTTTAAGGATAAAATTTTTAAATCATTTAACTAATTATTAAAAAGACCGTAAAATTTAATTGATTGAACAGTTTCCAATAAAGTTAAAATTAATCTTAAAACTTCGAAATTTCATATAAATTGAAACAAAATACTCTTTCTAAAACATCATCTATATTGAGACGAAAGGAGTATGACTTACCGAATGACTAGAAGGAAAATCAAAGTTATAAAGAATTACCAACAAGTTTAAACTAGACGGTAGTATATAACATTTTTGTTATTTAAAAATTAAACTATAGTTCTGATTGTATGGTATATAGCGTAAATAATAAAAAAAAGAAACATTTATTACTCCAGTTTACGCTAAGAAATTGTCAATCAAATGAAATTCATTTATCCAACATTTACACTCTGATTACTATTTTTTTTTTTACGTCGAAAGATCATTCTATTACTCAGACTAGAGGTGGTCTGGGTAACCAGACGAGAATAGAACAACCAATAAAAAACAACTCCCTATGGAAGGATCTTGCAGTTTTTGCTAAAAAATCTGAAATCTGATTCTGCGCTCTTGGCACATGAGTGATGCTGAAGTCCGGGAAGCATATTTGAAGCGTCTCTATCCTCTCCAATTCCGTCGCAAAGCTTGGCCACACATGAGGTTCCTTTATCATTGCGATCAAGTCCTTACAGTCTGTCCCAAAGCTCTGACATGTCGAGTGTTGAAGCATATTCTCCATTGCCCATCGCAATACTTCTAGTTCCGTATGCAGGGCTGATTCGCGTCTAGTGATATTTCTGGTCCCTATAAACTGTATGTTCCCACCACTGTCCATCCAAACCCATCCACATCCGCTAAAGTGAGCAGCAGATGTCCAAGATCCATCTAACAGGCAGATATTACCCAAGCTTAAGACTTGGGGTTCTTCGGTATTGTTTTCCTGGATCACTTATTGTGGCACTTTATTCGCATCAAACCAGGCTTGGCATTCACTTTCTGCATATCTAACCAGTTCTAATGAGTCTCTGTCTATCCCCTGAAGAGCTTGTCATTCTTATAATTCCAGATATACCAGATTATCCAGGGATAATGATCTCTGTCTTGTTATGGCTCGATGATCGTTTTTCCTCCGGAATAGAATAGGTAAACAGCGGAAAACTCACACTTAATATACAATAACGGTCAATGTGTAGATCAATGATTACATGTGATCGTGACTATGCGATATACACATGTCCCAAGCCATTAATATCACGAGATGTCAACAATAGTAATATGCTCTACCACAAATGTCGTAGGAGGCGGGGCAAATGTATACTTTATCGTTTTTTCTAAAGTTATTGAGTACGTTCCATTTCACAAAATGTGGGGTTTTCTTTATTTATTCGTGTACCATTAAACAAAAGTTGAGTAGTGTATAGAAGAAATGGACAAAATTGATTAGACGTCATACGATGGTCTTCTGTTTATTTTGGCTTTTGAATGTTTATGTTGCTTTTGTGGACCAATTCATGTTTTCAAGTAAACTAATAAAAAGTTCAAAAAGTAAACTAATAAATGTAAAATATTCTAATAATTAAACTACTTAATTATTTGGCCATGGGAGTTAAAACTTTGAATGAAACTGTCTTTGTCTATTGTAACCAAACTCTTACCCCTTTTTTTTTACAACAAAACACCACATTTTTTCAAGTCAATTAGAATAGGTTACTTTTGAAGCTAACCATAGAAGAATAGAGGAGTCTATGCGGAAAAAGATAAAATTCCGGGGTAAATTTTTTCTTAATTAGAAAATCAGTTAATATATTCAAATTTCGCGTATTAAACGAAAAAAATTATTTAGAGAACAGTATCACTACAAGAAAACATATTTTTTACTAGGGCAGTATTCGTTGTAAATTCGTCGTAAACAGGGTGTTACGACGAATTAACCTCGAAAGACGTTTCGTTGTTAAACGTCCGTCGTAACAGAGGTTTCGTCGTAAACGACTCGTTACGTTTACGACGAAATATATTTCTCGTAAAGCGCAGGGAAAGAATTCATCGTAAACGATACGTAAGATTTCGTGGTAAAGCCCACGTATTGATTTCGATGTAAAGCACACGTAAATACTTTCATTGTAAATCACTCTTAAACATTTCGATGTAAAACCCTCGTAAATCTTTCGATGTTAATCACTCGTAAACATTCGATGTAAATTCCATGTAATGTTTACGAGGACTTTACATCGATTCTCATTATATTATTATTAATTAGTATATAATAAATTTTAATTTATATTTAATATTCAGAATTAAAACTAATTTAAATTTTAAAACGAAATATGAAATTGAAAAAAATATTTTTAAAAGGCATTTAAAAGTCATACAATAATATTTAAATTCATAATACAAACAGAAATATAAAAAAAAACTACATATCCTCGAAGTAGTTGGTGGGGTTGCTCGGCTGTTGACGGGTTGGATCGGACTCTTGGGGATCACGTACTGGCAATCCCAGAGCGGCTCGTCTCTCACTCAACATTCTCTGCATAACCATGTTTCCCACGGCCATCACGTCTAGCAAATCCTCAAGAGAGTCTAAACGAACCTGCTGACTATCCATTCGAGCCTTCATCTGAGCAGTCTCTTCATCCCGTCTCGAAGTGTATGACGAAGTTGCCCTTGCAACTTCGTTAACAGAGCCTATACCGACTATCCGTCCCTTCTTTTTAGGAGCCACCTATAAAATCAAAAAATATATTAATATAGTTAATTATGTTAAAATATTTAAAATAATGTAAACAAAAATTTTAAGTTGTACCTCTTCGAAGATTCTGTCGACCTCTTCGGTGGACAATGTGACTGGTAATCCATCGGGAGAACCCTGGGTTAGTTGCGTCTCCCGTTCTTCAATCCGACCAGCCACTGCTTGGAAGAGTTTCTCAGATGCAGGATCCACAAAAACTCCGTCGGATATGGCTTGAGTCATCTTGAATAGGTCAGACAGAGATGGTAAGACTCCCGTCTTCTCGAACTACAAAAAAAAAATTAAATTAAATATTATAAATTATATTAATTGAATATTTTAAAATATATATTTAAAACAAAACTTACAGCTTCTAGACAGACTCCTGCATGAGGTTTTTGTCCGGTTCTGTGAAGCATGGGTAAATGACCATCTTTATCCTTCGTCCTTCGAGAAGCCGAGCACAAATTGACCTTTTTGATCGAAGAGGGGTGCTCCCAATAGGCGATGAGGCCATCCCACACATCCGTCGTGAGCTCAGTGGGCTTTCCCTCATACCCGTAGATCTCCCACTTGTCCTTCCAATCGGAGACTGTATTGCAGAGGCGGATCTTTGCCTTTGCAACGAATTCCGCCTTCACCCTCTCGGTGATTCCCAAAGACCAATGCCACTTTTACTGAAACAGAAAAATTTTGAAAAAATTACAATTAATAATAAATATTAAAAATATATAGTGAAAATTTAATTAAATTTAAAAATCTTACCGCAAAACATTTAAACCACGTGATCTTAACGTGATTTGGTGTCTTGCTCCAGTTCGGATATGCCCCGTCGTAGTAACCCTTAATCGTCGCCGAAACGCTCCGGCTAACACGGTTGTTAACCCCAAACCTGAAAAAAAAAAATAATTTAACTGTTAGAAAATAAAAATAATTTAAATTTTAATGTAATAAAAATTAATAACTTACCAATAAGTTCCTCGGGGTCTATCGGGGTCTAGAACATCCAAACCCTCCCGTCTAGGCTGGGCAAGCAAATCCTCCACCGTATATCTCGCGAATGGAGCATATGAAGGCACACGCAAATCCGGATGAACTGCACCTTCTGGGACAGGTTGAGGTGCAGCCGCTGGAGGAGGAGGTGGAGGCATCTGCGGTGGAAGAGGAGGACTCGATAAAACTCTCTGAGAAGTCTGAGAGGCACCATACCCATCAGGCATATTTCCAGGAACATGCCAATTTCCTCCAACCTTAATTGTTTCCTAAGCTCCGTAATAATCAATGTCTGCTTCGATCTGCTGGCCGGTGAGATATGGAGGAGGACCGTCTCTGACAATTTTTTTGTGCCGAAACAATGTCTTATTTCTTCTGTACGGATGGGCAAGTGGAAGAAAGCGACGATGACAATCAAACCAACAACTCTTCCTACCATTCTTCAGTTTAAAAGCATCCGTCAATCAAAGACAATAAGGACAAGATAATCTTCCATGTGTTGTCCAGCCAGACAACATCCCATAAGCAGGGAAATCACTTATCGTCCATAGCAGAACTACTCGCATCGTAAAATTGTTTTTCAAGGAACAATCGTACGTCCTCACCCCTTTTGACCACAATTGCTTTAGCTCTTCTATCAACGGTTGAAGAAAAACATCAAGAGACCGTTTTGGATGCTTCGGCCCAGGGATTAATATGGTCAAAAATAGAAATTCTTGTTTCATGCACATATCCGGCGGTAAATTGTACGGCGTAAGAATGACTGGTCACAAAGAATATTGTCTACCAGACATTCCAAATGGACTAAATCCATCGGTGCATAACCCAAGATAGACATTCCAAATATTTGTAACAAAATCTGCGTGTACCTTGTTGAAATGTTTCCACGCTCTTGCGTCTGATGGATGTGCAACCTCACCATCTCTCTGGACATGTTCCGCATGCCACCTCTTCGACGCAGCAGTCCTCTCAGATTGATATAATCTTTTCAATCTGTCTGTAATTGGTAGGTACCACATCCTTTGGTACGGTACCCTATTCCTCCCACGGCCTTGCGGTTTGAATCGTGGTTTTTTGCAGAATCGACACTCTTCTAACTTGTCATCTTCTTTCCAGTAGATCATGCAGTTGTCGATGCAAACATCAATCATCTCCGAAGGCAACCCAAGACTATAAACCAATTTCTGAATCTCATAATAAGATTCAGCAGACACGTTGTCTTCTGGCAAATACTCTTTAAACAACTCCGCCCATGCATCCATGCAATTCTCAGGTAAATTATTATCCGTTTTAATATTCATCATCCTAGCTGCTAGAGACAATTTAGAGAGACCTTCTCTACAACCAGTGTAGATTGGTTGATTTGCAGCATCTAGCATTTTATAAAACCTTTTTGCATCCAAATTAGGTTCTTCTGCATTTCCAGTTCCATCAGATATTGTTGTAGTTGTTTCTAAAAATGCATCACTAATCATATCTTGAACCCTATCATGATCTACCATCTGCTCCTGGTCTTGATGATAATTATATTCATTATGCAAATGATTCGGTTCTTCACTATGATGAGCATCCTCAAAATTATTATTACTACTACTAGCTTTATTTCCCCCATAAACCTCTCCATGTTGATACCAAATGTAGTACTGTGGTGTAAATCCTCTGTTTACTAAATGCTTCCATACAGTTTCACTACGTGCAAATTTTGAATTCTTGCATTTTCGACAGGGGTAGAACATCCTACCGCTTTCCTGCGTGATCGGTGTACAGGCCGTCTGGTGCATGAATGTCTCTAGCCCGCTCAGAAATGCGTTCTTCACCCTCCCATCCGAATCTTTGTGCAAATACATCCAACTCCGTAACTCGTAAATACTACCGCCACCGACCATTTTTTTCTTAGATTTTTTTTTGAAATCTTTTTTCGGATTTTTTTTTTCCGTTTGTGTGTTGTGAGGAAGAGAGTTGTGGGAAAGGACATATATATAGAGAAATTTTTGAGTTGGGTAGTTGAAATATAACAACGATTTTACAAGGAATGTTTTACATGGATTTTACATGGTTTTAACATAATATTTACAACGACTTTACGACGAAATTAGGTAAGTTAAAGCACATTGAATACACGTTTTCACCTAAATATAACGGTAACATGTTTCGCTGTAATGTCGATGTAACGATTACGACGTATTTCTCATTCCACGTACTTTCGTCGTAAACTTACATGCATTTTACGACGAACCTATTTCGTCATAAATTTACATGGTGTTTACGACGAAAGTTGGTCCTCGTACTGCGTTGTAAACATCATGTAAATTTACGACGAAATATTTTCGTCGTAAATCTTCGTTGTTATTGGCACGTTTTCTTGTAGTGTATTAACAATTCATTCTATTCCAAAGCCACACACAATAGGTCAATTTTCTGCTTTGTTGATCAAGTTTACCAATTTAAGACAATATAATTCTAACATCATCGATGAAATTCCCATATGCAAGGAATGTAATTGTCCAAAGAGATTTAATTTAATTAGTGGAGTGGCTAAAACAAAGATCAGGCTCGATCGCAACATTTCCAACATGCGTTTCATCGGAACCCAAACGTTTTATCTCCTAAAATAACCTATCAGTTATCACTGAATCGAAGATAATCCAACTTTTCCGCACATATTTTCTTGCAGGAGACAGCAAAGCTGAAGGAAACGGTATAGGACACTTAGCGGAAGATTGTTTCTTGGAAATCCGAGAAATTCTTTCAGATGAGCTTGTTGACACCACTGGTGCAGGCGACACATTCATTGGAACAGTTCTTAATGGTAAAACATTTGCAAAGACACTATTACATTAAATGAGAAATCATAACCCAAAACCCAAATTCTTACTCCCTCCGTTCGGTAATAGGTGACGTTTTAGTACTTTTGTTTTGTGTCAATATATTTGACTTTTACAGAATTTAATAGTGACAGAAGATTATTTACTTACCCTTGTAGCATTAATGTGTTTGCTAGCATTTTTTACTGAATAAATGATCTCAAGTAAATGAAAAGGTTAAATTAGAAATTGCATCAGCTGTCTTAAACTACGTGCAAAGTTATAGAACGTCAAATAAAAAGAACGGAGGGAGTAACATTTATTGACCTATCACGACTTGTTTCCTCGTTCTGTAGCCTTATGCCCATGTATGCCCCCAGAGAAAATGTTACCCTTCGATTCTCAAGTGTTAACTCTCTTAAACATAAAGCATATTCCACAGAACCTATTTATTTTTTAACAGTGCTCATAAATGTTCAACTATAGACATCTTTCCCCATATAAATCATGTGAATCTAGGACTTATTTTTGGAGAACCGAATTTCCTAATTCTAAACAGAAACACAGATTATAAATGGCCATGAGAAGAGAGCATTATCATACATTTTTATATATAAATCTCTTACGTATTAATTGAGAACCGAGTTTCCTAATCCTAAACCGAAACACAAATTAATCTATGGTTGCGATTAGTGTGAGCCGAGATTTTTATATATAAATATTATACATAATAAGAGATTTTTATATATAAATCTCTTACATATTTTTCCAGAACCGAGTTTCCTAATCCTAAACCGAAACACGGACTAATCTATGGTTGCCATTAGTGTGAGACTTGCTTATAAATGGTCATGAGAAGAGAGTATATCATACATTTTATATATTAATTGAATTTTTTTTTAAGTTACAACATTGAGTACAATGCTTAGGTGTCTCATATCTCATATTAAAAAGACTTAAGTTAATAGTATTATTACAGAACTGTTATCGTATATTATATTGTGGATCATCCATCAATCAAATTTTCAGAAATAAATTTTTTTCATTCTTTCTATAAATAAAAGCTATTGAATTATCTAATGTAATTTATAATAAATATGACAATTAATGATATCAAATAATAAAGATTTTATTTCAATTTGTATATCCTCTATCATTTTTGTTTTTATTTTTATTAAAATAAATTAAATAATCACATTAGTCATGTAAAAGAAATTTATGTTTTTCTATCTGTTGTATTTTGAATTTTTAAAAATGATTATAAATTATTAAAAATATTAAAAGTTTCATATTCTGTTTGTAGTCAATGATTTAAAAAAAAAATTGCTATAAAAAGATACAAATGATCATAAAATAATAAAAATATGAATAAAAAGCCTCATTTAATAGATATACAGATTAAAATATATTCTATAATTAGTTTAGTGTCATTTAAAATTAATTATATATCATATACTGATAAATATTTTAATTTCAATATTTCAGAAATATATATCATACTGGAATGTAAAAAAATAAATATTTTATGATATATCTCATTCTATGTGTACGGCTTGGTTTATTACCTAGTTAATTTTATTTTAGAAGCATTATGAAACTAATTAACAAACTTATGTTTCTTGCCTTTTATCTTTCCCTCCCTAGACATGATATGAAGATATAAAGCAGATAAAGTTAATCTTTTGTATGTTACAAAAACAAACATCTTCACTAGCCGTTGTCGGAACAGCTGAAACTTTAAAACTTCCTTCGGATAACCGTGGTGGCCACCGTAGCATCCCATGCCCGTGACACTGTAAAATCCAAAAACAAGATTACTCGTAAATATATTACCTTTCGCTTCATATAAAAAGGAAACGAATATTTAAAAGTTGGAATAAAATCGAACCTGAACGAGATAGACCAGAGTTATCGTCAGCTCCAACATGCCACGAGAAGTAACCACGCAGACCTTTCTGCTTAGCGTATCTCACTTTCGTCACGATACTCTGATTATCATCATACCCTATCCAACTCGTCCCAGCATAACAGTAATCTCCGACCACTGTGGAATTATAAACCGTTGTTGCTCCGTTATCCACTATAAACTTTCTTATCTGACCGTATCCTATCGAACCGTCCGGTGAAATTGCCGATCCAGTGGTGGCTGCGTAATAGCTAGGACTGTTGGCGTTTGAGAGACGCCATGCGTAGCCGTAGTAAGGAAATCCCAAGACTAATTGCGTTGCTGGAAGTCCGGCTTGAATCCATGCCCTCACTCCAGCGTCGCCACTCGGACCTATCATAAACCGGATTTAATAATCAAATCAAACCGAGCTGGTGATTCCGGCTATGAACGTTTTCTAGTTCTTATTGGACATAAATTTTGTGTTTTTGATCAAATTATATATTAAAATTTAAAACACACTAAATAGATTTAATATTAAGTTAACCTGATTTTCATTTTTTAAGTTTTTATCCAGAACCGAAGGTAGTGAAACTAAATCAAACCGAAATTTCGCAAAGACTAGCAAAAACGAAATACTCTCATCCCTGAGTGGCTGAGTCTGCGTTTTGTTTTTTTTATGATTTTACTAAAACATAAGTGTTATATATCTACTCTTTTACAAAAAAAAGATATTTAAAGTTTTTGTACAAGAATTACTATTTTTTATTAATCTATCTCGCTTTGCATAAAACAACAAATACTTATATTTTAATTCAACTAATGAAAAACCATAATGCAGAATAAAAATTATCATAAATACCAAGTAATATTTAACTTTTGCCTAGAAACATGAAAATACCACTTAAATAAAAAAAAAGTATTCAAAAAACATCAGTTAAAGTGAAAGAGAGGAGTAATATATTTGGTTGTGTCCAGTTATTGTAGTACCTGCGTTTGAAAGACTATTGAGGGCGGCGGGTGGACCGGTTACGGTGGACCAACCTGGTCCATAAAAATCATAGGCCATAAGATTAACCCAATCTAAGCTACTGGCAACAGCTTGAACCGGGTACAGTACAGAATAGTAATCAGAAGAGTAGAAAACCGCAGCCGCCAAAAGCAAACGCGGTCTACTAGTGCTACTTGCTTCTGCTGCAACCGCAGATCGCCATTCTCGAAGTAGCGTCCCGAAGTTGTTCATCTCCGTTGCACTACTCGGATACTCCCAGTCCAGATCAAGACCATGAAATCCATTGGACCTAGCAAGTCTAATAGAAGAATCGATGAATGATTTTCGAGAAGTTGGGTTACTTGCCATGGAAGCAAACGCGGATTTATTAGCGATTCCACCGCCGATAGACATAAGGGTTTTCACTGAAGGGTTTCTCCTTTGCACGGTTTGTGTAAAGGTTGAAAATTTTGGTTGGTTGGTGGAGGAGATAGTGATTTGATTGTTTTGAGAGTTGAGATCAGCGAAAGCACAGAAGAGGTGAGTGAAGTGAGATGAGTTAATGTCGGTAACTGGGAATTCACTCTCTGGAAACCAGTACGACCCTTTAACGACGGTTTGGGCCGATGAGGGTTGGAGGAGAAGAAGAAGAAGAAGAAGAAGAAGAAGAAGGTGATGGAGACAATGAGTGATGTGGGTTTTGCTGAAGACATTGTCGAGTTGCTGTGAAAGACAGTATGGGTTTTGCTGTCTATTTATTGAGAACTAGAGTTTTATTTTGAGTAATATATTAACTTTCTTGATTCAACTTTGTATAATGTATAACAAATCTTATGAAAAGTAAAAAGTCTTTGGACAACATTTTTGTTTCTTGAATACACAAGTGTACTACTTACTAGTTACTACGCATGCGAAAGCTGGGACCAAGAGACTTTAATATCCAAGATGGAATTTCTACTCACCATATCCAATAGAAAATCCAAAGCTTACAAAATAGAGAAAATTACTAGAATATATAAGAAAAGTTGGTTTATTATTAGAGTGTTATACATCTTTTAAAAATTACTAGAGTGTTTGGATACTTTTAGTAAATGATAATAAGGGCCTTTGGTTAGTTTTTTTAATTAAAATTATTTTTAAACATTAAATCCACATCACTAATAAAATATCCATATCAGTAACAGAGAACAATTAACCATCTCTTTAATTACATAACGATAAAAAAAACACACACAACAACACAGCACTATTGCGTCGAAGAACTAAAGGAATCCTAACCGCCTCTTCCCTAAAATCGTCATCGACATTGTGTTTACTCCGTCTTCCTCGAACTAACTCTCTGTCTTGTCTTCTCCGATATCGTCTTCCCCGAAATCGTCGTCTCCAATCGTTTTTACGAAATATTTTTCGCTGTAATCGTCCGAAATCATCTTTTCTGCTGCGTTTGTCGAGTTTGTGGCTGAGTTTTAATTTATCTTGTGGCTGAGTTACTTTTCTTTTACGGCTGGTTTATATATGCAGTTGTAGCTGAGTTACTTTCCACTAATCTCCGAAAACCTAGCTATAAGAAGTGTGCATTCCGAGGAGAAAAGACAAATACATTCCAAAAAACACCCAAATCGACAATTGTGGGATGTATTTAATTAAGTTTGTTTGTGATTTCATACCCATATTTGGATAATCTATTTTTTTTTCAGATCTGAGTGAAAGAGAAAATTGAACAAAAAGAAAATGAAGGAGATGAAAAGAAGTGGCGGATTCAGCAGAGACGACACAGAGGAGTTCATTGAAGCTTGGATACATGGACAAATACCAGAATGGTGCAGAAAACCTGTATTTTTGGTTTTCTATGTAAAAAGCATAACTCACCCATGTATTGTGTGTTTGATTTATGCTATGTTTACACTACTCAGCCGTGTCATTTATATATCTCAGTCGTGTCGTTTACATAACTCAGCCGTGTCGTTTACATAACTCAGCCATACCTCAAACATACCCTAAAATAAAAAAAATATTTAAATAACTCAGCCGTATCGTTTATATAAATCAGCAATACCTCAAACATACCCTAAAATCGGAAAACTGAATTCAAGTACTTTAAGAAGTTATATTGAAGATCATCTTATCAATATCAAGTGAATATAAATCGACTGAATGTGTATAGTTTCTTAAACTTCAAGTTGAGACTTTAACTTGATCTTGAGATATATGTTCTCTTACAATCACTTATACAATTCTGACTTACAAGACTCTAACTTTAATCTTTTCTTAAATATAAACCTCAAATCATAAACTATAGAATTATAAAGTTATAAAAATTTAAAGTTTAACTTTGAACATTAAATCCAATATTTTTATTATTATTTAAAGTTTAAGGTTTAGGTTTAAAGTTTACGTTTATAGTTTAGAGTTAAACTCAAATTTTAATCTTTTAAAAAAAAACAATCTTTAATTTAAAGTTCCATTTTAAATTTTGATTTAAACCCGTAACTACATTTTTTTAAATTTACGCAATTTTTAAAACAAATTGAAAAGAACTGAAATTACAAATTATATTGCTTTTTTTCATGACCATTGATTGATTTTAGTCTAAGGGTTCAATATTTTCAATATAAAATTATAATATTTTATAATGTTTTAAAATTTAAACTAAAAATATTAAATATAAAATTATAAAGTTAAATATTTTCAAAACATTATCTCAAACCATATCTATTTCGAACCTTTAACCCTAAACCCTGAACCACATACTTTGACCTATACCATAAAACATTAAACTTCAAACTTTTTAAAAAAATTAATTAATCATCTACCATAAATTCTAACTACAAATGTTAAAACTCTAATATTTTTGTTATTTAAAAATATAATCTTAAATCTTAAGTCGAAACCCAAAACACTATATACCAAACCCTGAACTCACTCAGTTATATACCCTAAACTTTAAACTTCATATTTAAACCATTCATCAAAAAATCAACATATAATCATAAAATCCAAGTTTTAAAATTTAAAGCTTTATCAAAAATACACTTTAATATAAAATATAATTTTAACCATCAAAATTAAAACATTAACCATTGATTGTTTTAATCTAAGGGCTATAAATCCATCTAGTGGTTATTTTCTAACTTCTTTCTCTTTGGTTAAATTTTTTCGTACAAGGATTACAATTCTTGATCATTGATTAGTTTTGATCTAATGGTTTAAAATGCATTTTTTTCTTCACTTTCTCTCTTCTATTTGACGTCTCCTTCTCCTCTTCTCTTTCCTTCGGGAGTTCTTTACAGTTCCAGATCTTCTTCATCTCTCTCACTTTCTGTCTTGTAAACAAGAGAGATTCATACATTATCATTCATTTTTTATGCCTTAGTATATTTGGTTTGTAAATCTTAGAAGTGAGAGAAGAAGAAACGTCAAAGAAGAAAAGAAGATTGTCGGAGAAAAAGAAAAAGTGTCGAAGAAGACTGGTCTTCGCCGTCGTCACGGATATTGAGCTCGTCGCCATCTATACTTCCCGGCGTCGTCCTTGTTTCTGTTTCTCAGATCCATTTTTGCCGGTCTCCATCTTCACCGTAGTCACCACTACCACCGCTTGTCACCACACTGGTCACCTCTCTCTCTTTCAATTTTTCTCGCTCTTTCTCTGTGTTTTGAATTTGTTCTTGTTACTAGAAGGTGGATAAGGCAAATGAGCTTGATGGTGGAGGAGATAACAAAACTGTTGTGTGGCTTGAAGACGTCGGAGCTCTCGTGGTAACGAGACTGCGGTGGCGAAGGAAGAAGACAATAATGACCTCCCGGCTCTCGTGATATGGAAGAAACACGCGGTGGTTTAGTTAGGTTTAGATTTTGTCGACACGGCTACAAGCTTTTTTGTTTCTAGGTTATAGATTAGGGTTGATTTATAATTAAACTCAGCCGTAACGTATGCATAACTCAGCTGTAAGTGTGCATAATTCAGCCGTAACGTATCTGAATGGTATAAGCCAGTCGTAACGCTCCTATAACTTAGCCGTTAAGTGTAATATGTTTCGTATTTTGGGCGGAAAAAAATATTTTGAGCGGGAAAAAATCATTCCTTCAACTGTGAACACAATATTAAAACTTTAATATTTTCTTAAATTTAAACCTCAAACCCTAAACTATAGAACTATAAAGTTATAAAAATTATAAAGTTTATCTTTTGAGCACAATATTAAAACTTTAATCTTTTCTTAAATTTGAACCTCAAACCCAAAACTATAGAACTAAACTCAGTCGTAACGTATGCATAACTCAACCGTAATTGGATTATAACTTAGCAGTAACATATGCATAACTCAGCCGTAACGTATCTGAATGGTATAAGCCAGCCGTCTTATAACTCAGCCGTCAAGTGTAATTTGTTTTGCGACGTTTCGTATTTTGGGCGGGGACAAACTCATTCCTTCAACTCTGAACACAATATTAAAACTTTAATATTTTCTTAAATTTGAATCTCAGACCCTAAACAATAGAATTATAAAGTTATAAAAATTATAAAGTTAATCATTTGAAAACAATATTAAAACTTTAATCTTTTCTTAAATTTGAACTTCAAACCCTAAAACTATAAAGTTATAAAAATTATAAACTCAGCTGTAACGTAAGGATAATTCAGTCATAACGTATGTGTTGGAGACTTAATGTATGAACTAAAGTTATCATATTCAGATGACGCACCATCTGAGTCATCAAACATATAAACTCAGCTTTCAAATTCATCATCTTCTTCGTCTTCTCTCATTTTCTTATTTTTTTGTTCAACTCTCTTCTTTTCTTACAATTTACGGGACTTAGTTTCTTCATCTCTCTCTTTGAGTCTTTTTTCTTCTGCAAGACGACGAATCCAATGACAGAGGGAGCAGCAGGATATAGGAACGCCATACATGAAACTGGAGGAGAGGAAGCTTCTTCTTTAACCGACCATCATCAAAAACGACGACGACTGTAGTAGATCTGTCTCAGATTTTCAATTTTAAAAAAATCTATGTTTTCAGACTCAGTTGCGGAAACAATAATTACCAGAACCATAAGATCTCAGAGAAAGATAAAGAATAAATTGAAGAAGATAGATAAAGAAGATGAAGAATGAAGATTAACATAGACCCTTATTTTATTGTTGTAACATTAGTGATGACATGGCAAATCCGAATTGATGACATGGTGGATGAGATGGAAAATCGGTTAGTCAGCCGCAAAACGAATATATAACTCAGCCTAAATAAATCAGCCCTCATGTACAATGTAAGTCAGCCGAAACGTGGATACTATTTCAGTAATTAATCTTTCGCTAATAAATCAGCCATATCGTCAAATAAATCAGTCGTCAAACAAATGATATTCTAGTAATTAATCTTTCGCTAATAACTCAGCCGTAAATAAGCTGAGTTTACTATTAATCCATCCAATGACGGCTGATTAAATATAACTCAGCCGTAACAACATCTCATAAGTCGGCCGTAAATTCAATAACTCAGCCAGACGATGTTCATTAACTCAGCCGTGGAAACATAACTCAGCCGTGTCTTAACTACAACTCAGCCAAATTTTACAGAAATCAAACCGCCGATGTATAAGTCAGCCGTAACTTGTGTACGTAAGTCAGCCGTTATCTCATAAATCATCCAGATTTTTGTAAATCAGCCATAACTAACGGCTGATTTATGTTCTTAAGTCAGCCGTTTTCTCTTAAGTCAGCCGTGTTATTTAATTCAGCCGCAACGTAACAATAACTCAGCCGTAACAACGTATATAGCTCTTTACGGCTGACTTAATGAAAACACAGAACCGAATTCCTACGTGGCGCCGGGTTTTTGATTACGTGGCATTAAAATGTAATTACATTCTTGTAAATACGTTTTTTCTCATAACGTAAAAAGGGGCACGCTTGGTATTTAAAAAATGTCAGTAATAAAAAAAGATTTGTATGGTTCTAGTCAATTGTCCTAAAATATTGTATATTTGAGTAAACTTCCCTACAAAATATCTATTTTAGGTCTTTTAAAAATTTGAGGATGTTATACTAAAGTTAACAAAAATTATATTAACAAAATCGTCTAACAAAATTTCAAACTAAGGAATTAATGTATCGTTTTTAATTTACAAAATTAATAACACAACCATAAACAGATATTTCTTACAAATAATTTTCTCTTTTTTTTTTGTAACTTTCTTCTTATTGAACCTAATTCTCAAAACCTTTTCATAAAAAATTTTATGCACCCAATCTTGTGATCACCTAACATATGTATTTTCTGAAGAAATCTATCTTCGAGTTTTGGTTATATGATTGGTTCTCTGAAACTTTCCTTCTCAAGCGAATTCCAGTCTCATTGGCCATTGCAAATAACATACACAAACCTTTGGGAAATTATGTGTTATGATATTAATGATATTTTGGTTCAAACTTCCTAATTGTATAAAATAACAATTGCAGAGACACTTGTAGATATAAAAGATTAAGCTTTGAAATCTAAAAGTTCTTTTCCCCAAAAGCTAGTTAAGAGAGAAATACTTGGGTCTTACAAGATACTAGTTAAACACTTAAACCCCATAGCTAACATGTGTCTCTTATAAGGTTCAAAGTAGTTAAACTGCGTTTATTCACTCTAAATGAAGTACAACACAGAGAACCAAGAGAGGAAGCAAACAAAAGAACTTATATAGAGACTTATGGCAGGAAGGCTAGGGTGAAGGCTAAAGCATGGCAAACTATCGCATAACCAAACCAATCCCTTAATTGTAAGCATGACTGATGTTATGGTCCGACAACAGCATACTAAAGCCCAAGATGAGCCCATGGAATCAAGTTACCAACGGTCATCTTCCTCTCCAAATATACCTGAAAGTAAGACAAAGACCGTAGAGCTACATAACAAGTTTGATGCCCTCTTATCCATTCGTGAAGCTGAGAGAATCTTTACAGTTATCCCTATTAGCTGTCACTAAGAGATGTCGTCATTCTAGATTGTTCCTATGATGACTATAAGATGATGATGTATGCTGTTTATGAAAGTTAATGAGAAAAGTATTATTCAGTCAAAATCCTCTGTTTTACTCTGTTCTTCACATGGTATCAGAGCCATATAAACCCTAACAGGTAGCTATGGCGATCCTCTTATTCCGTTTCCGTTCCCAAGCAAAATCCACATCCTAAGTTCCGTTACCTTGAAGCTCAATGATACGAACTATCTCTTGTGGAAGACCCAGTTCGAATCCCTACTGTCTAGCCAGAAACTGATTGGTTTCGTCAATGGAGGTGTCACGCTCCCAGAGCCAACAAGAACGGTGGTCATCGACAACATCGAGACTCAAGCACCCAACCCCCAGTACGAATCATGGTTCTGCATTGATCAACTGATCCGGTCATGGCTGTTTGGCACTCTCTCTGAAGAAGTCTTAGGTTACGTCTATACCTTAACTACGTCTCATGAGATCTGGCTCTGCCTTGCCGAGAACTTCAACAAGAGCTCTCTTGCTCGCGAGTTCACCCTTCGCCGCAACCTTCAGCTCTTGACCAACAAAGGAAGAACTCTTACTGCTTATGTTCAGGAGTTCAAGACTCTCTGTGATTCTCTCAGCTCTATTGGGAAACCTGTGGATGAGTCGATGAAAATCTTTGGGTTTCTCAATGGGTTAGGACGCGAGTTTGATCCAATCTTAACGGAGATTCAGAGCTCGTTAACCAAGTTTCCTCAGCCCACATTCAATAATGTCATGTCTGAAGTCCAGGGGTTCGAGTCAAAGATGAAGTCTTATGAAGACAATGCAACTGTCGCTCTGCATCTGGCTTTCGAAGTTTAGTCTACGCAGCAACAACAAGGAGACAGACTCAACGCTCCAAGCTATAATCCGAACTACAAAGGCCGTGGAAGAGGCTCTTTCAGAGGCAGAGGTGGTTATACTACACGCGGTCGTGGTTTCTCACAACACCAGACACAACAAAATGCCTCTGGAGAACGCCCAGTCTGTCAAATCTGTGGGAGGTCATGTCACATTGCCCTGAAGTGCTACAACAGATTTGACAACAACTATCAAAGGACTGCTTACACATTGGTGTGTGTTGAGGAGTCTGGTAGAGAGTGGTATCCAGACTCTGGCGCCTCTGTTCATGTTACATCTTCACCTTAAAACCTACAAACCTCACACCCGTATGAAGGAGGTGATGCTGTAATGGTGGGTGATGGAGCTTACTTACCAGTCACTCATGTCGGAAATGCTGCTATCACTATCCCATCAGGTAATATCTCTCTGAATGAAGTGTTGGTTTGTCCTGATATTAAGAAATCCTTGTTGTATGTCCCTAAGCTGTGTGATGATTATCCCTGTGGGATATACTTTGATGTTAACCATGTGTATGTGATTGACATTCCACATCAGAAAGTGACAGCAAAGGGACCCAGAAGTAGTGGATTATACAAGTTGAAGAGCACTGAGCTTCAAGCTTTCTACTCAAGTCGGCAAATGTCAGCATCTGAGGAGGTATGGCATCACCGACTTGCTCACACAAACTCTCATACTCTTCAACATCTTCATAGTACCAAGACGATCTCTATCAATAAAAGCAAGGCTCTTCCTGTCTGTCAGCCGTGTCAAATGGGAAAAAGCAGTCGTCTACAATTTTTTGCTTCAAGTTCTTTAGTCTCAGAACCTCTAGGATGTATCCACTGTGATATCTTGGGTCCATATCCTGTTGTGTCGAACCAGGGGTTTAGATTTTATGTTGTGTTTGTTGATGAATGCTCTCGCTACTATTGGTTCTACCCCCTTAATAATAAAGCAGTGTTTTTTTTTCAGTCTTTGTGGGTTTTCAAAAGCTTGTCGAGAATCAGTACTCAAAGAAAATCAAAATTCTTTGGACAGATGGTGGAGGAGAATTTATGAACAACAGACTAAGACAGCATTTGGTTGATCATGACATTCAACATCGTGTCTCCTGCACCTATACACCCCAACAAAATGGGATCGCAGAGCGTAAGCACAAACACTTGATTGAACTTGGATTGGCAATGATGCTCCAAAGTCACTTACCCCTTCAGTACTGGGTAAAATCCTTCTACACGGCTTCATATGTTACCAATCTTCTTATTGCTGCATCCAGAAACCACAAAAGCCCATTCGAGATAATGCATGGAAGAGTTCCAGAGTATGATCAGTTACGTGTCTTTGGCTCAGCATGCTATCCATGCCTGCGTCCTGTTGCTGAGCATAAGTTTGAACCTCGATCATTACTATGTGTCTTTCTTGGCTACAGTCCTCAGTTCAAAGGCTTCCGGTGTTTATATCCTCCTGCAGGGAAAGTTTACATCTCAAGACATGTAATCTTTGAAGAGTCTTCATTCCCATTCAAAGATCAGTATAAACATCTTCTGCCACGATATAAAACCAGTTTATTGAAGGCTTGGCAGAATGCTACTTCTTTTGAGGAACCAGTCGTCACTGAGCAGATTGCTCGAGTCCTTCCTTGTCCGGTTCAAGTGATTCCCCCAATAGCATAAGCGCCTGAGGTTCAGGTAGACAATCAAGCAGATAATACTCCAGTTGAAGCTCCAAATTTTGGAGCTCCAGTACAAGCAGAACAGAGATGAACCAACATCCAATGACGACTCGAGCTAAATCAGGCATTCAGAAGCCAAGCAGTAGATATGCTCTTTTGACATCAAAGTTTGATGCAAAGAAGCCCAGAAACATCAGGGAAGCAATGACTCATCCAGTGTGGAACAATGCTGTCTTAGAGAAAATAACAAAGATTCATATGCTCCACACCTGGACCTTGGTTCCAAAGACTCATGATATGAATATTATCAGGAACACTTGGGTCTACACAGAAGAAATCAATCCTGATGGTACAAGAGGAACACCAAAGGCACGTCTGGTCACCAAAGGCTTTGAGCAAGAAGAGGGGCTTGACTATCTTGAGACATTCAGTCCAGTGGTGAGGACTGCAACTATAAGATTGATGCTGAACATAGCAGTAGCAAGAGACTGGCTAGTGCGACAATTGGATGTATCGAGTGTGTTCCTTCATGGAGAATTATCTGAACCAGTCTTTATGTATCAACCAGACGGCTTTGTGGACCTCGGAAGCCTGATCATGTTTGTCAGTTAACCAAAGCATTGTATGGTTTGAAGCAGGCTCCTCGGGCGTGGTTTGACACATTCAACAACTTCCTCATTGACTTTGGCTTTACATGTAGCAAAGCTGCCTGTCTCTTTTCACTTACCATAAGGGAAACAATACCTTGGTACTCTTGTTGTATGTCGATGACATATTACTTACTGGAAGCTGCGATGATCTGTTACAGGAGCTGTTGTCTGCTCTGAATTCTCGGTTTGCTATGAAGGATATGGGAAAACCTAAGTACTTTCTTGGCGTGGAAATGCAAGAGTACAAAGATGGCATTTTCCTTCACCAACAAGCGTATGCAAGAGACATCTTACACCGAGCTTCTATGTCTGACTGCAACCCAATGCCAACCCCTCTGCATGTTACAATAGAGACCATCCATCTGACTTTTTTGAAGAACCATCCTACTACAGAAGCTTAGCAGGAAAGCTGCAGTATTTGACTATTACAAGACCTGATATTCAATACGCAGTCAACCGTGTTAGTCAAAGAATGCATCAGCCCACAGTGGCAGATTTTGGGTTGTTGATGAGAGTACTTCGTTACATCAAAGGAACTCTGCACTTGGATCTTCACATCAATAAAAACAATGGACTGGAACTCTCT
The DNA here is from genome assembly GCF_020379485.1 of Brassica napus. Lineage (NCBI taxonomy): Eukaryota > Viridiplantae > Streptophyta > Magnoliopsida > Brassicales > Brassicaceae > Brassica > Brassica napus. The sequence goes on along the minus strand of NC_063446.1, from coordinate 63,991,469 downwards.
GCATACTGTGACATTGATTGGGGAGGTTGCAAGGAAACGCGCCGTTCAAAAACTGGCTTCTGCACTCTCCTTGGCCCTAATCTGATCTCATGGTCCGCTAAGAGACAGCACACAATGTCAAGATCATCAACAGAAGCCGAGTATAGAGCTCTTGGGTCAACAGCTTAAGAAATCACTTGGCTATCTTACTTACTACGTGATCTTGAAGTTTCACAACCGAATGCTACTGTGTTACTCTGTGATAACTTGTCGGCTGTGTATCTCAGTGCAAATCTTGCTCTCCACAACTGGTCCAAGCACTTTTACACAGACTATCATTACATTAGGGAGCAAGTAGCTCTTGGGCTCATTGAGACTCGTCATATTCGAGCAGCCATGCAGATTGCGGATATATTCACCAAACCCTTGGCAAAGAAACAATTCTTTGACTTGCGTGGCAAACTTGGGGTTGGTGATCCTCCCACCTCAAGTTTGAGGGGGGGGGGGGGGGGGGAGTGTAAGCATGACTGATGCTAGCCCAAGATGAGCTCATGGAATCAAGTCACCAACGGTCATCTTCCTCTCCAAATGTACCTGCAAGTAAGACAGACCGTAGAGCTACATAACAAGTTTGATGTCCTCTTATCTATTGGTGAAGCTGAGAGAACCTTTACAGCTGTCCCTATTAATTTTCACTAAGAGTTGTCCTCATTCTAGATTGTTCCTATGATAACTATAAGATGATGATGTATGTCGTTTATGAAAGTTAATGAGAAAAGTATTATTCAGTCAAAATCCTCTATTTTACTCTGTTCTTCGCATTAATCACTCGACAACTAATATGCTGATCCCAATCACTAATCACTATAAAACATGCTGATGTGGTAGGTCCACTCGCTGGATTCTTATGATTCTCCATTTATGAGTCTTTAGGTGGATATAATACTTTTGAGTATAATGTGTTATCTAAAATAAACGGGGACAACAAGTTGCTGAAATAGTGGTATGAGTGCTGTCTTTAGGAACAAGTAGTACGTTGTTTATTGGAATTGTGGTTGTGAGTGGTGTTTTGGTTGGCTCTCAAGAATGAGATCCCTTCTAACTTGTGTGTTTCTGAGTTTCTACTTCATTGGATATACAGTTTATTTTGTTACTCTTCATTTCACAAGAGGAATAGAAAAGGAGGAAAGACAAAACAGGAAAGAAAAGAAAAGAAAAAATTATATATTCTGAAAATGTGGAGAACTTTTTCAACATTGTTCTTCATGACTGGCAAAATCTGAGTGGGTTAAAGAATGATTTTACTCTACTTATTTACTACTCAAACTACATTTAACATTCATTCAAGTGGATAATACTATAATCATAGATTGGGACTGAGGTGCACATCGAGTTACAACTAATCTGAGTGGGTTAAAGAAAGATTTTGTTTAATTTTAATTTTATGTTTTATGATATCTTGTCCAGCAAGAAACAACCGAAGAGAATGAATGGCTGGCTGTATGAATCATCGGTTAGGGCGTCTGGTACTGACGAGTTCGATATCGAAAACGAGGGTTCCAAGAGTAGAGCCTTCACCATTGGCAAGACGTGTTGGGTTAAAGATAGTCGTGAAGAGTCTTTGTCTGTCAAAGAACTGCGAAACAAACACACACAACAAGAGAAAAACAAAGAATACTGATGAAACTAATCTTGAATTATAATTATATGTTTATGCACACAATATTTGTGATCTCTTAACAATATATAGTTTCTGAAGAAACCAATTCTACGTTTGTATGATTGGTTTTCTGAAAGTTTCAATCTTAAAACGGATTAATACTAATCTTAGTTCCAACAATACGAAACATGCGACTTATCACAGTGATAAGTTGATAAAGAGCCAAGTGTAGAACCCTAGAGCATGCCAAACTCTCCCATACTAGCTTAAAGGCACTAGCTAGCCCAAAGGTAATCAGTGTGGGACTCTTAGCAATAACATTTGACTATGAAGTAGGGACTTGAATCATTACATAAGAAAGAATAAGGAGAGGGAGAGAGAAGGACATACATTTGGTGGGAGAGGTTCTTGTGATGTGTTCTGGTAGCCTTGAGACGGAGGTATAACCACCCGACGAATCCCTCCTACTTTCATCGACCTCACAGCTGTTTCGATCCCCGGAATAACCTGCACATCAGTTATCATCAGCGTAGAACCAGCTTTGGTCAAAAGAGATCAAAAAACAACATCATATAATCAAAGCAGGGTAATGTGAATCCTCACAAAGCCTTGTAGCAGCTTCAAACACCTCATACCAATTAGATTTCAAGCACAAACAGAAACTAAAATCTCTTTGTTCAAGACCCAACAAGCAAATGTTTTTATAACATGGGTTTTCAAATTGAGACAAAATGTTCAAGACCCATGTTATCAAAAACCGAACTTTATAGGAACACAAGGTTGAATTAAATACTTAGAAGCAAGCAAATATTTCAAAGGTCACACCTTTGAGTCAAAAAAATCTGAACTTTATGGGAACACATGATTGGATTATACTAAACGGAAGCAGATTAGTTTCATTACATTGGTAGAACCAAGGATGAATGTAAAAGGAACAGAGTCTCCACTACTGTCTTTATGATCATACGTTGAATCAAATCTCCATCCTTGCTTCGCAGCTAATCTCCCATAGTAATGTATAGCAACCTAACACTTCCCAATAAAAAAAAAATCATTTCTTTTTGATAAATCTATAATTTACAAAGCGCAGACCTGATCTCCTTCAATGGGGATTTCACCGTCGCCGATTCGGAGGTCGAGACTCTTAACTCCGCCGGAGTTAGGGATTTCAGAGAAGTCAGCTCGTGCCGGAGAAGAGAAGTAACCGGAGGAGATGATGGAAGACGCGACGGCGATAATGGATAGAGATATTTCTCTTCTAGATGCTGATACTGACGGCGATGACGTCGCGGGAGAATGAGATGCGGAGATGGTGATGGATGGTGGAGATGCGAAATGGACGGTGGCGATGAAAGGTGCACGCGCGAAGCACCGAATCATTTTCTTTTTATCCTCTTATTAAATACGAAATGGAAATGAAGGGCACGGCACATATTCTCTCTCTCTTATGTGGAGTTGTGTAGACGTCACAGTCCAAAGTGGATGGACTGTGATAGGATTAGGATTCACGAAGGTTGCAGCCAAAACTAGTGGACACAAGAATTATATAAAAAATGAAATTCTTTCTTTATTTTCTTAAATGTAAAATCTGTATATCTATATTTTATATTGCAATGTTTAAATATGTACATATATATATAACTTTTATATAGTAATGTCGTCGAAAAAAAATCATTTACTTCCTCCGTATCAATTTAAATCGTCTTTAATAATTTTTTTCCATGATGTTTTTATTGTTCTAGATAAAATTTAATATCATTTTAAATATATAACCAGTTTAAAAATGCTGTATTTTTTATTGGTTGAACTAATTTATTTAATGCTATTTTTATGTAATTAAGATAAATTATATAAAATTTAGTATTTTCTTAATTTTTGCATAAAACCTTAAAAACCACAGAAAAAATATATAGCAATGTATGAATATTTTTCTTTTTCTTGTGCACTTTTATAACAAAATTGAATGGACTATAGAGTAATGGAGTCAGCAATCTACTGGTAAAGTCTCAGACTCCAAAGGTATTTCATAACACATGCACAGTTTGATTTAGGCTAGCTAATGGACATGTAAATTTATCCTTTTGTAACAAAATTTATCTTTTTGTAACAAAATTTATCTCTCTTTTCAGATTTAGGGTTATCAAAGATAACTGTTTTTACTGTAAAATGGATAAAAATTAGTAGAAAATGTGTTTGGATTAATTTCCCTATGGCTAAATTGTAAGTGGAGGTTATTGGTTCTAGTAGTTTAGTAGATTTAGAAATACATTTTGTATTTGATAAATCCATCGATTTTAAATCAAACAAACAAATTTCAGAATCAAATATACATATTTTAAAATCAAAATAAGTGGATTATTATAAATCAGTCAAATGGATTTTCAATAAGTTCAGATTTGTAACAAAATATATATATATTTTTTTTTTAAACTACAGAATGTGTTTTACCATGCTTTTGGTTTGGAGTTTTAAGTGTTTGTACTTGTGTAATTTTTCTTAATATGTAATAGAGATTATATATAAATTATGATGGACACATACAATAGAAAGTGGAAAATATTAAATTGTACAAATTGGATAATTGGAAAAATTTTAAATAGAAAACTTTCAAACGGGATCAAGCAAAAAAAAAAGAAATGTATATTGAACATAGTGGTTTTAAGTCAAAACGTGTTTATATCAAATTTTCTCTTTTATGTGTTTTTCGTTTTAACATATATATATATATATATATATATATATATATATATATATTTTAACTCACGTAGCAAGCATCTCATATATTAGTTAAATAGTGCTTGTTTATAATTGTTAGAGGAACATGTTCAACACGTATGACTTGGGGCAAAAAAGATACTGAGAACATCAATAATACAAATCTATCGAAATATCAACACTCAACTCAATATTTGCTCCTTTGTATTTTTAACTTAAAATCACTCATAAATCCATTCAAATCCATTTTTAAATTAAATCTTTAAACAAATCATTATTATTGAATAACACCTGATTTTAAAATCTATTTTAAAATCATAGAACCAATAACAATGAATTTGAATATGGATTCTAAAATCACAGAACCAATAACACTAGATTTCATTTGTATTTTGAAATCCATTAAAATATATAAACCAATAACACCCTCTAAGTTTTGTAACACTTTGTAACATAAAATTTATTTAATGAAGTTCTCCCAGACATGAGACAAGAATAAGAAACAGCAATAGAAAATACAGTTCTGAACTCTTTTTCAGATTAAAGAAACGTTTGTTAAAATGAATTTAAAACAAAGTTAAAATTGTATCAGACTGAAAAAAATAGTTTTCTCTTTCTTTTTGTTCTTTCGTAATCTTCTGTTCTATAAACACTATGCCAAAAACTTTATAAAAAATCTAATGTTAACCAAATCAAAAGAAAGACTGCAAACTTGTTGAACAGCTAGAAGCCTAGAAGTCTCTTATGTACCTAGCTCTAGAGCTCATAAATAAATTTTGATTTACAGTATTAGTGCTCTCCAATATACCACTTACTTTTAAGCACTAGTGTTGAGCTAAGTAGTATATATTCCTAAACAAAGAACTAGATAATATTCTTTATATTGACATGTTAGAATATATTCATTCGATCTAGAGAAAACTCCATCAGTTATATTTTTAAAATTAAAAGGCTAACGATTTTAAATGATTATTAATTTTCAAAAACTCGACCCTTTTTAGTTCAATGTATATTAATATTGACTATACTACCGTAATTTTAAATTAAAATATTTTAATCATTTGATAATCGGTGTTGCTAGTTCAATTGGCATAGCAAACCACCTCGCCATCTAAAAAGAAATAAAAAACATCTCAAAGTTCGAACACATACACCTTAGTTCGAACACCAACACCTTTGTTTCTTAGTGAACAAACAAAGTCCAACTTTCTGCGCGGTATGAGAACAGTTTAATTGATTTCCGGTTCGATATGCCCGGTTATTAATAAGAATCATAAAAAAAAGAGAGAGAGACGGAAATAAAGCATGACAAAATAGAATAAGTTCTTAAACCCCTTTCCCTAGGTCTATATATTTACAACAATTTATTTGTCAATTTGTAAACCGAGATACCACATCTAGAAAAACAAGTAAATTGCAAAGCTTTTTCAGCAAAGATAATTTGCTCAAAGACAGTTTACAAAGAAGATGTCTACCATTCAGGCAAGGTGGGTACCGATTCAATCTCCGGTGGAAGATAAGGCGATGAAACCACTTAACTATGAGACGAAGAAACCACATAGCTATGAGACCATTCTCAGAGACGCAGATCTTCCAATCCCCCCTTCCACCGAACAACTACGTTCTGGTGTTCTCTTGAAAAAACTGGTTGGTGCTTCTTTCTTTTTTTTGCTCTACAATTTTCTTGAACGTACATCCATATAATTTTTAAAAAATTAAAGATAATATAGCATATAAGATAAGTACTGAATGACGAGATTAACAGTATCCAAATGTTAATTTTTTCGAAGGAAACGAAAATGGGATAAATCAATTAATTAATTCGTTTTTATTTTGTTAAAGCTCATTAAATTCACATGTTGTGAATCTTGTGATGATATTCTTATAAAATATTGAACAGATCAAATATTGGGTGGACGACAGAAACATCAATTGCTTCATGATCTTTCCAAGAAAACTCTCTATCACTTGGTCTGATGACCCCAACTATTGGACATGGCTTCCCAACGACTCACCAAAGTAAGATACGTGTAGTTTAAAAACCCAGCACTATGAATAGTTTAACCACATGACCTGTACGTATTTCTATTAGAACTATTGAAAATATTTTTTTGGTCTTAGATTAATCGATCAAACTCGGAGAATTTATCGTACCGGTTAATCTATGTTACATATGCACCCTTCAACGGGTATTTATATTACTTTGTATTATTACTAACATATATAAACCGCCTGTGATTTGTTTTCTCTGGTGAATCTTAAAAGCGAGAAAGGTGTAGAAGCTGCGGAATTGAATAACGTGTGTTGGCTCGACATCACGGGCAAATTCGACACAAGTAATCTCACTCCTGGGATTACGTACGAGGTGGTCTTTAAGGTGAAGCTAGAGGATCCTGCCTACGGATGGGACACGCCGGTGAACGTAAAGCTAGTGTTGCCTAACGGTAAGGACAAACCACAGGAGAAAAAAGTGAGTTTAAGAGAACAACCGAGGTATCAATGGGTCGATATTAAAGTCGGAGAGTTCAAGCATGAGAGAGATTCCGTCGGAGAGATCATCTTCTCAATGTATGAGCATGCGGCTGGTGTTTGGAAGAAAGGGCTCTTCCTCAAAGGTGTTGCAATTCGTCCCAAGTACAATAATTAATATGGGATATAAAAACATTTGAAGATCCATATACACCAGTGGATATTTTTAATTTATATTTCACATCATATATACCATATATATATATATGAGGAACGTGTGTGTGTATATATAATAAGGTTGATCTACCGTTTTATTACTTTAAATAACAACTTTGATGTTGGTGTTGAATAAAACCAAAACCGAAATTTGGTGTTGTAATGTTCTAAGTTTTAAATTCAAGTTTGAGTGCATGTATACAATAAAAATGATCGATCAAAGAAAATTTATTATGGATCGGGAGCTCGTGGTCATTTGGCAAGGAGAAGGGTTTGAGATGTCACCACATTTCACCTGTCATACGAAGCTAAGTCACATTTTTTTGGTCACCTTACACGGATATGGGCTACTGCATCTCGGCCCATTTGAATATCCGGGAAAGAGTCTATCCGTGGGCTGCATGTCCCACCCGCAGATTAGGTCTATGTCTTTAATAGACCAGTTTTAACCCTTTTTCGTAAAAAAAAATGAAAATTTATTATGTATCTTTTTGGCCACCAGATAATTTAACATTACACTCCAGGAACCACATAATGGTCGGTTGACCTCGGTCGCCGGACACTGTGTTTAATTAATATATATTGTATGAGAGCAAACAGTATAGACGTGAAATCGTTGGGATTTTTGTTTTGACCAAATGCAGAAAAAAACAATGTATCCGAACAGATTTTTTATTTATTTAGGATTTGGTATGGTTGGTAGTCGAACGATTCAGTAGTAAGAATACTTAATTTGGATACAAAATGTGCCAGCCTTGTAAGGATAAGGTTCGATCCTGTATCAATAAAGAAAAAAAAAAGTAAACATGAATGCAACCACCAAAGTTGATGCTTATATATGAGCTGATTTTTTTATAAAAAATATTCGCACGCATCATGGTTCAAGAAACAAAAATGACAAATATCATCAATTTAAAAACTCATTTACGAGTAATATTATATATTAAAACATAAGTCACAACTTTAATTTATATGTGATTTTTTTTAAAAAATGGACATATTCCTAGAAAGTCATGTTACATTTAATATCTAATCTTATCATTTAAATTTTGGACATACCAGAAATTTTTATTGGGCTATCAATAATTGGATTTAAACAATAAATGATCCATTAGATTCATAGATAGTATAAATTAAATAGATATAATTTAATGTTGTAATATTATAACTCTATATGCTAAATATTTAAATATTTATCGATGTTAACTTTTAAAATTATAAAGATTTTTTTTTTTAAAATAACAAAAATAATATTATCTAACAATGATTAATCTTTACTACCTTAAACCAATGGAATTTTTTTTAAATTATATATTTTATTTTACAAATTAAACAAAAACTAAATGTTTAATTATTTACTCAATAATATAAATCTATGAAGCGGAAAGTTTAATTTTAAAAAAACTTTATAAATTTGTGAAATGTTACAATATCTTTGAATATGACAATAAAACAATATTTTACTAATCTTTATATATATAGTTACGATTTCAATAATGAAATAATAATCCGAAAATATATATATAGAAGAAGATACAATTACATGTGAAAGTTTAAAACAATCTATTCAATGAAAAAAAATAGAGTAAACTTATTATGTTTTAAAAATTGATAGACACATATATATTATAATATATACCAATTTAAAATTGAAAACAAAATATTTATATAAAAATAAATGAAAACAAAAACCAGATCTAGTAATACTTATAGGGGGAAACAACTTATCTATAACTTTTTTACGTGTTGACAAGAATTTATTTTCCAAATTAAAAAGTCATGTACCTTAATTAAACTAGTTAAAGCATATCAACAAAAAGTTACAAATGATGGGATAATGAAGATAGTGTTGACAAGGAGTTACAAGGAGTCGTCTCCTCTCTCTCTCTCTCTGGTTAAAGGAAATTTCAGATCTATCTCTGAGACCGGCGGCTCCTCCGTCGGTCTTGGGTCCGGTGTATTGCTTTCTCCTCTTTCTTTGTTCTTCTCCCTTCTCTCTCCTCGCCATTGTTGGATATACTTACATCTCTGTTTCTGCAATTGCCTTAGCGCTTGTGTTGTAAATGGAGAGGTGGTGACATCGATTTGCTTGTAGATGGGAAGGGTTCTCCGAGAGAGTTTGACTGCCGCAAGGGTTCAGATCTGTGCCGGATCTGCGGCAGCGGTGGATGATCTAAGTTTCTCTGGGCTTGAGGACTGCTCTAGGGTTTTCTTCTTCCTCTGTCCGCTTCGCCTTCTCTCGGTCTCCAAGTAATGGTCTCTCTCTCTTTCTCGGCTGGCAGATTTGCTTCCTCAGGTCAGTGCTTTTATCCTCAGTTATGATGGTGGTGGGATTTTTCTGGTGAGCTTAGAGGACTAGCTAGCCGTAGGTTCCGCAGGCTTCATTCCGGTGGTGGTTAAGCGTTTTTCAGGGCTTGAGTGTTGAAGTCTCTGTGGTGTCTTTGTGGTAGGCTACTGGTGTATATGGTATCTAGCTTTTCTAACAGTGGCTGTGGCATTGAGCCTTGTTTTAAGGAACTGCCTAGAGTTTCCATTTCAAGGGTTCGTTTGTCCTGTCTGCGGCTGGTGGCATAGTTGTATGATAGGATCCCCGACTCCTTCTTGCTCGGAGAAGATCCTTTTACTGGTTCTCAGTAAAAGGAACGCGGGAGAGGATGTGGAGGGCTTCGATTTGGTCTCTCGGAGTTTTCTTGCTTCTGTGGCGACGTGTTAGAGACTGTCAAATTTTCTGTGGTGGAGGTCTACATTCTACCGGTGTTTGGTATTGTCTCTGTCTTCTTTTTCTGCAGGTCCGGTGGGTGTGGCAGTCGCTTTGGCTATCTCCTTTACAAATAAAGAGCTCGGTACAGCTAATGGACTTCTTTGGTTTGAGATGTTGGAAGGCTCTTCTCTCTGATTTGTAGAGGATGGATTTGACCATCCCACAAGGCCCGAGGAATAGAAAGGCCTGGCCCGGATTAGGTAGAGCGACGGCTCGATCGGTCGGCTCAAGAGTCAGGTCTCTCGGCTTGACTCTTGAGTACTTTTAGTCAATCGTCATCGACTAAAGTATATTCGGCTCAGCGGCTGCTCGGATGCCTACGGGCTTCTCGGCCCAGCAGAGGAGGCCCACCAAGATGGCGTAAATTAGGTCAAGGACGAAGCATCAGGACGTCTACACGTCGACGGTTCATCCACGAGTAAAGGGTCGGGGGCAGGAGTGCAACTGCAATCACCAACAGGAGAACTCATCCGGCAGTCATTCAGTTTTGGTTTTGCGGCGTCAAACAACGAAGCTGAGTACGAATCCCACATCGCAGGGCTCCGTCTCGCCAAGGCAGTGAAAGCCAAAAGAATTAGCGGTTACTGCAACTCTCAACTTGTCGTAAGCCAGTACCTCGGCGATTACGACGTCCGCAACGAAAGGATGGACGCCTACCTCAAACTCGTCCAAGACCTCACACGAAACTTCGAGTTCTTCGAACTCACGAAGGTTCCTCGCGGAGAAAATGTCTGTACCGACGCCCTCGCTGCTCTAGGAAACAAGCTACACGATCAAGTCAAGAGGACAATCCCAATCCATAAAATCGAGAAACCGAGCATCGACACGAAGGCGGAACAGACTGTGATCGCAGCAGCGATTAGCGAAGCGATGGACATTGACGAAGCAGAACCTCCTTCGCAGGATGATCAGCCAACAGATTGGTGCAAGGAACTCATCGATTACCTCGCTGAAGGTTTATTGCCCACCGAGAAATGGGACGCGCGGCGACTGAAGCGACGTAGCGTACACTACGTTGTCATGGACGGGGAACTACACCGATGGACCGCAACGAAGGTTCTACTCAAATGTATCTCCGGCGAAGAAACGAGACTAGTCATGGCCGAAACACATGAAGGAGCAGCAGGCAATCACTCGGGCGTACGAGCTCTCACATTAAAAGTAAAGAATCTCGGATTCTACTGGCCAACCATGAACGCCGACTGCGAGACATACGTGCGCAAGTGCGACAAATGCCAGCGTCATGCTTCCACCTTACACAGCCCAACGGAGTTCCTTCATACCCTAACTGCTCCATACCCATTCATGCGATGGGGAATGGACATCATCGGTCCGATGCCGACATCTCGCCAAAAGAAGTTCATCATGGTCCTCACAGATTACTTCACCAAATGGGTTGAAGCCGAAGCCTACGCCAGCATCACCGACAAGGAGGTGCAAAACTTCGTCCGGAAGAACATAATCTGCGGACATGGGCTACCATACGAGATCATTACAGACAACGGTTCACAATTCATCTCGCATCATTTCAAGGGATTCTGCGACAGATGGCGAATTCGACTCAACATGTCGACCCCGAGAAACCCGCAAAGTAACGGTCAAGCCGAGTCGACGAACAAGACCATCATCGACGGTCTGAAGAAACGACTCGACTTAAAGAAAGGTTGCTGGGCAGATGAACTAGACGGTGTCATGTGGTCCCACAGAACAACTCCTCACGGAGAGACGAAGGCTACACCCTTCTCAATGGCCTACGGCGTCGAGGCAATTGTTCCCGCAGAAGTGAACGTGACGAGTTTGCGCCGATCGCGAATGCCACAAAACGTCGAACTCAACCGCGACATGCTGCTCGACGCACTCGACGACATCGAGGAAAAGCGCGACCAAGCACTACTCCGAATCCAGAATTACCAGCATCAAATCGAGAGCTACTACAACAAAAAGGTTAAATCGAGTCCCCTCGAAATGGGCAATCTTGTTTTAAGAAAGGTCTTCGAAAATACTAAGGAGTGGAAAGCCGGCAAGCTTGGAGCCAACTGGGAAGGACCATACAAGATAGTCGAAGTCATCAAACCAGGAGTATACCGCCTCGAGACTTCAACAGGCGAAGCAGTACCGAGAGCTTGGAACTCCAAACATCTCCGTCTCTTCTTCAATCCTTAGTCAAGACGAACGCCTTACCGAATAATTGCGCCACTAAGGCCACTTTTACTCGGTCTCTTCAAAAAAAAAAAAAAAAAAAAAAACCCGAGTAAATGCGCCATTAAGGCCACTTTTACTCACAATCTAAGAACTATGAATGGCTTGATTCCCGCAAAGGGATACGTAGGCAGCCCAAAAAAAGGGGGGTCCAGCCGAAATAAAAAAAAAAAAAAACAAACCTCCTCCCCGAGGAATCGATCTCTGAAGCAGACGATCACTTAAGCGATGCCGACACGAGCATGCCCCGGCTTCTCGAACAAGCGAATCGGTACTCGCATCCCACGATGGATAGTCGACTGTGTTGCGATTTAAACCAACACGGCCGAGACAATGACTCCAACTCACCCTGTAATTTACTAAGTAAGGTTTGACCTACCGAACGCTTGAAAATTACGTTAGGGTCGATTTGGAACCGTCAACGTCGAGAACTCATAATTAACAACGAAACTCAAATGACGAACGATCGCGAGTCAAAGAAATCGACCGAGACAAAGTCATGACGAGCTTAACACTACAACGATTCGATATCTCGAATAACGTTTATACTAAACAAACAGTCACTTCGAATCTTGAGAAATCATGCATTTGATAGACAAGTACGATAAAAGACAAACAGTTAATACGATTCGAAGAATTGGAAATAACAAAAGAGAAACAACAAAGTAGAAGTCTTAAAAGGCAAAAGTCTAAAAAGCAACAACACAAGTCCTCCGGGACTCAAAAGAAACAACAAACAAAAAAGACTAAGCTTCCCGATCACTCTCGCGATCGTTGAGGACGGAGAGCTCCGAAGCCCTGAAGCTTGACTCATGAGAAGCCGGAGAAACATGCACTTCGTCTGATCTCGGGATGATCTCTGGATCAGCCAAAGGACCTTCAAGAAGAGGCGTCCGGTCTTCGCGCCGCTCTTCAGTCGGATGAGTAGGCGGAATGTGAAGACTCACTGCAGTCTCCGGATCGATCAAGCCGGCGTTGGACCCATACGGATCGAGACTCGCCAAGATTCGAGCATCCACAAACTGAGAGTCCAATACGAGAGGAGAAAGTGTGAGATCTTCCTCGGGTATCTCGCCCACCATAAGCTTCTCGGCTTCCTCCTCGTATTTCTTCTCTTGCTCGGCGAATATCTTGATAGTAGCTTGCGAGATGTCTCTCCCAGCCCTCTTCAAAGCCTCAAGGCATTTCCTGGTTCCGAAGGCTTGGCTATGAAGCAACCGGGCCTCCTCATAAGGACCTCGTCGCTCTTCTCGGGAGCGAATCCTAGCGAAGCGATGATTAGCTTTCGCAGCCATCTTGGCCTCAACTCTTCCTCTTTCCCTCGTCACTTCCAGGATTCTGGAATCTCTAAGGCGCCTCATCTCTCTTTCATGAGACGCAGCAAGCGAAACCTTCTCGCTCTCGAGTACGGCGTTCTTCCGCTCGAGCTCACGGACGACTCCTCGGGATACCTCCAACTCGGCTTTGAGCTCGTCTCTTCGAGCAATAATGCGAGCAACCATCCCGTTAAGCCTCTCGACGTCAGCCCTCGATGCATTCAGCTGGCGAGCAGAAGCTTCCTCTTTCTCCGCGTGCTCCTTCTTAGCCAGCTCGAGTTCGCCCAAAGCTCCCTTCAGGGTAGTGTCGTACTTATCGATCACGACGTTCGTCGTGCTATCCCCCTAAACAGACGAGGAGATGAAAATTGTAAGAAAAAGTTAAGGAACGAAACAAAAAAAAAAGAGAAGAGACCGAGCCGTTTACCAGCAGCTTGGCCCTCGCAGCTTCCTTGTATTCACTCCCGAAGATGAGGTCCTTCACAGCGGGCAAAGGTTTCGCCCTCCCCCTTAGTTGGCGAAGGAACTCTCCGCACTTCTCGGGAACGTACACTAGAGGGGCCGGTCCCTCGTAGTGAAACGAAACCTTGTCAGGAAAGTTGACTCCGGGCACCCTCCTCAAGATAGCGGAGCCACGAGAAGAAGTGCCGATCTAAGCGACCCCTTCTCCAATGGGAACCGGAGTTCCCTCGTGAGAAGACACCAGAATAGGAGATCGCGCCTCATCGCCAACCTCGTCATTATGCCTCCTGATCAAAAGCGGCGACTCTCCGATGTCTTCTTCAGAACCGTCCTGACGGGCGGCATTAAGAGGAGTTTTAGATTCCTCCACTTCACCAACTTCCGCCGCATCGTCCCGTTCTCCCGAGATTTCAGCCTCAGAAGCCTCCTCTTCGGGTTGAAGTTCTTCTTCTTGAACATCACCCTCCTCAATCTCAGTCGGTTCTTCGGGATTCTCCGACTGCTCGTCAACAGGCTTCTTCGTCCTCTTCTTCTTCTTCTTCTTCTTCTTCTTCTTCTTCTTCTTCTTCTGGGGTTCGCCAGAAGGAGGAACGTCGCTCGCCTCCTCGGCGCTCACCTCGACTCCCGAACCGCCCCTCTTCCTTTTTTTACCCTTCCCCGCGTTTCTAGCACCAGAAGGGGGAACCTTACCAGCGCGAGGAACCGTCGTTGAGGGCCCCTCCTCGCTGGCCAGTCCCAGCTGGGCGGCTAATATCGCGCTCAAATCAGGAAGAGTTCCCATCTTCTTTGCTTCAGAAACTTGCTTATGGATGTCCTTCGGGAAGATGTCTAGTCTCTTGGTGCGAATAGGATGAACAGTTGGAAGATCAGATCTCCACTCTCCTGAAAACATAAGGCAGAAAGGTCAGGACACGACAAATAAACTTTGCGATCGAAAGAATAACCAGAAACGGCGAGAGAACGCACTTCGGGCGATCTGGTCCTTAAGCTCGCGAATCCTCTCGACGGTAATCTCGAACCAACGGTAGATTCGAAGCAAAGCGACGTCTCGAACGCTCTTTAGGAAATCCTCAGGATAGACTGGAGACGTGGGATGGCCAACTGCGAGCACAACAAAAAGAAAGTTTCGTTAAGATCGACAAAATCAGACGTAGCTCGCGACAAGATATTCTACCACAAGAACAGTTCCATAAGACCCGATAGTCCTCTCGAGGAGGCTCCTCGAAAGCCGAGTCGTCGGACTTGATGAAGAAATAGGAACGCTGCCAATTCTGCGTTTTGTTTGGATGACCAGCGCACACATTGCAGTTTGGTCGCATCTTCACCGAGTAGGTTCCGTCCTTCATGTCGGTTATCGAGGTCATCTCCTCGAACGACCTGATGCTCATCGGCACGTCAATCTGCTCCGCTAGAACTGATAGAGTGACGGCTAGTCGCAGCGAGCCGTTCAGTAACTGACTAATCGCCAGATCTCGCCGCCTAGCGTACGCGGTGATCAGTCGCGGGATGGGGAACCAACAGCGAGTGTCGTCCTGGAAGTAGGACTCGTATACGGTTTGGTACCCGATTGGAGGAGACCAAGGCCTTTGCTCCTTCATAGGAATGAGGAAGGTCACGCCTGTAGCGTTATTGGCCCGAAGAACCCTCTTCATGCTCCTCAGGGTCGACTTAGTCTCGTTCACACCGTCCCAATCTTGACCAGCCACGAAAGCAGGGCGCAATAAGTCAGGATGTAGTCGTGGAAGCTCCTCAAAAATCCCTTCGGGATAGAAGGTCGTCGGAAACAACTCGGCTTCAGAATCGTCATCTTCCGAAGGATCGTCTTCCACTGCGCGAGCTCTCAAGGTAATCGAGTCAACGGGCACCGCCCCGCTCTGTCCTTCTCTCGCACACTCCGTCGCATCCCTCACGGCAACGTTCTCGCTCCCTTCTCTCGCAAGCCGCGTAGCATCTGCGACCAAAAGCCTCTGGGAGCGAGACAAATCAACTGCATCCATCATCGCCTCGTGATGAGTCGATTCGAGATCCCCGATACAACCTCCGTCAGGACTCCTTGCCGGACCTGATGCCGCCGCGACTGATTTTCCCCTTTTGCTGCCTCAATAACCTCTGAGCTGACGACATGGTAGAACAAGACGGCGAAGAACGCGTCGAATGAAGGCTATAACACTTAGAGAGATAAAAGAAGGAGAGAGAGAGAAAGTACCTTTGATCGCGGAGGAAACTTGAAGAAATGAGAAGGGATCTGCGTATTTATAAGGAAAAGAGAGGGGGGGATTCGAGGCATCATCATTAGGTCTATTCGAGCCTACATGGGCCTCGAAACTCTCCCTAAAAACCCAGCGAACCCTCGCGACGTTTCGACTTCTCGGTGCATTTAAAAGGAAAAAAAAAGGGAAAATTTGAGGCGTCGTCATTAAGCCTAAACGGGCTTAAATGGGCCTCGAAACTCTCCAAAATGTCCAGCGGACCCTCGCGACGGTTCAGCTTCTCGTCTAAATCAGACGTCGGTCATCTTAAAATCAGAATAAACCAACGGCTAATCTAGACATGTCAGTCGGGATCTGAATATCCGCGACTAATCGGCCTCAAGCGAAAATATTCCAGAACCTTCCCTGCGACACAATGACCAAAAGGGGCGAGAAAGCCTCTACTGCTCGCTTCCGAAAGAATGACGCTGTGCGACTCGTCGACCAACCGTTCCAACCTTCCGACAGGCCTTCTATTCCCTCAAACCTTCAAACCTTAGAATCCATCACGAGCCAGAAAGCACTTCGCTCACTAATGGACTGGGGGGGGGGCTTACTGTAGAGGATGGATTTGACCATCCCACAAGGCCTGAGGAATAGAAAGGCCTGGCCCGGATTAGGTAGAGCGACGGCTCGATCGGTCGGCTCAAGAGTCAGGTCTCTCGGCTTGACTCTTGAGTACTTTTAGTCGATCATCATCGACTAAAGTATATTCGGCTCAGCGGCTGCTCGGATGCCTACGGGCTTCTCGGCCCAGCAGAGGAGGCCCACCAAGATGGCGTAAATTAGGTCAAGGACGAAGCATCAGGACGTCTATATAAGGGAAAGGGGAGGCAACGAGAGAAGGATCCGAAATCACTGACTAACACTTGGCGGCTAGATTAGGGTTTTCACCTTTGCTTCATCTCGCCGTTAGTTGTACTTTTCCGGTAGCTCATCGAGCCACCGGCTTCCTTTCTGTCG
The DNA here is from genome assembly GCF_020379485.1 of Brassica napus. Taxonomy (NCBI): domain Eukaryota; kingdom Viridiplantae; phylum Streptophyta; class Magnoliopsida; order Brassicales; family Brassicaceae; genus Brassica; species Brassica napus. The sequence goes on along the minus strand of NC_063446.1, from coordinate 63,974,480 downwards.
CATTCTCTTCATTTTTCTTGTAACCGACTGAACGTTTTCTCCGACCATAAATAAGACGTCTTTGTTAAAACCCATATCTTCTTTATTACCGTTTTCCGATTAAACATGATTGGTGGTAGTAGTGTATCTCCGTACTTTTCCAGCAAAGCTGTGGTGTTTCTTCATTGTGGCGGGACTGATGTGGTTGTAGCACCGTACTTTTCCGGCGAGGCTGCGATGATTTTTGTTGTGGCAGGTCTGATTTGGTTGTGGCTTCGTACTTTTCCAGCAAAGCTGCAGCGTTTGTCGTTGTGGCGGGACTGATGTGGTTGTAGCAATTCGTACTTTTCCAGCGAGGCTGCGGTGAATCTTATTGTGGCGGGTTCGATGTGGTTGAAGCTTCGTACTTTCCCAGCAAAGCTGCGACGTGTTTTCGTTGTGGCTGGACTGAAGTGGTTGGAGTTGTCTACTCTTTAGTCGTGGTATAGAGATTTCTGTGGCATCTCGTTCTAAGGTGATTTTATTGGTTGTGGTCATAGTGTTTGTTCATTTTGTTTTTTTTTTGCTGCTGTAGATTTTGGTTTTTCTAATTTCTTTGACGTGTCACTGTATTTCTGTTAAAAATTAAAAGTTGGTATAAAATTTAGCATTTTACCAAAAAAAAAATAAAAAAAATGAAGATAGTGTTTTTTTTTCTCTAAGTAATGGCTCACTTTTTCTGAGTTATTCGAAGTTCCATTTTCGTAGCGATAATAGAAGAATAAAGTTAACATATCAAATGAAAAATATCAAACATATTTTTTCTCAAAAAGAAAACACCACCAACCTGCGAACATATTTAACAAGACATAAAAGAAACGGAATATATACCAAGCCAAATTTGATTTAACGAATTTATGAAGAAGTCAACTATATAGCGATGCTTTGATCAGGTTGAGTACAAGTGTACACAAATAATATAGTAATATATAATAACTCGGATGTATCATCAAATAAAATTGACAAAATTCAATGATAATCAGATAAGAAATAACTTAACATGAGTAGTAGGGAATTCAGGTCAGCTAAATGAGTCTATAAAGACCTTAATCTTGTAGTTCTTAAGAACAATTAACTAAATAAGAAGAAGAAAACATATTGGAAGACAAGCAATAATCGAAAGAGTGAGATATATAACTATTATTAATATTCTCATCAGTTCTTTTTTTGTTGTCATTGAATAAATTCATAAAGTGTTTCACAAGGCAAAGCTTGAGGAAATAATCTCAGCAAAACTAAAGAGAACCAATAGGCCTCAACCAAATTCCCAAAACAAATGGGATAAACAAAATGATAGATACACCATATATAGAACTCATTAGCGTGAAGTAGCCTCTTGGGATAGCAGAGATGGCAGCCAGCTAGGACCATTACTAGCCACATACGAGTGGTGTTACACTTAGCGCAATAGCATAGGCTGCAGTATTACTAGAAGTTGAAACTAGTTGAAGACTACATCTCGCAACTGCATGGACATTCCGCAATACCTCATAGCAGTTATGATAGCTAAAAGGGTTTATCAGAGGGTTGTTAAGAACTTCAGCCACACTTGGTGAAGAGAACTCAAACATCACATTCTTCAATCTCAGGTCAACAACAGCAGCTGCTGCCCATGATAATGCCATGAGGTCAGCCTGCGTCGATGATGATATACCTCTGAAAGATCGTCGACTATGAACCAGGGCTTTCCCAGAGGAGTCTCTAATAATCCATCCTGCTCCACCAACTGTTGAAGCTTGAGACCAGGACGATCCAACATTGCATTTCAGAAACGATGTCGGAGGTTTAGTCCATTCCCTAACAACACCCGGTTCCGGTTGAGTAACCACAAGACTCTCAGTAATGTGACCATGAAGGTTCAACCAAACAACTGCCTGATCCATTGCGCACTGAGAAGAATCGAAACCCCAAACTCCAATTTGTAATCCCGATCTCGCTCACACTCTCTATCTCACTGTGTTTGTACTCTCAACCTCACTCTCGCTCTCGTTTGATGGATCAAGAAAAGGTAAAGCACAAAAGAAAGAGACTCAGAGATTTGGTAACCCAGTTCGGGATCCGATTTGGATCCGGTACATCTGGGGCTTGACGGCACAAGCAACACTTCACTAATCACTCCGAAAAGTATAAAAGAAAGATGATCAAGAGATACAATCACCGCAAACTCAAGAATAATCTTCTCACTTTCTCTGATTCTGTAAAGCCTTTTTCTTCTAGGTGAATGCAGCTGAATCTTCTCGATCTAACTAACTCTTCCTCTCTCCTTCGATATATAAAGGAGACCGGTACTCTCTGAATCAGAAGCTGACTCCTAATAACCAACCCGGTTATCTCCTTCTTCTAATTCTTGTACCAAATCGCAGCTTAACCAATCCGGTTTAGTGCAATTCCTATGATTGTTGAATGTCACAGATCATAACACGCACGACATAATTACTGAAGCCACCGGGTTGACGTGTTCAAAGCAGAACCTATTCCTAGCTTTCCATATTTGCCACAGCAAATTCTCATCAGTTCTAAAAAAAGAATATCGTCAATATTCTAAAAGCCAAAAAACACTATATAACTATGAGGCCATTTTTACAAAAGAAGAACTACGAAGCCATTATTGACAAAAGAAAACTTACAAAGCCATGCTACAATATACAGACCCTCCTCTGGTAAAAAAGATGATGAATAAGTGAAGAACACCCAAGAACAATGAGAAAAAGAGAGAGTTTGATCCATAAAAATAAAAAGAGAGAATAGAAAATGTTGTTGTTACGAGAGAGATAGAAAAAGAGTAAATGAAATATTTTTCCTTAGATTTATTATTCTGGCATACATTTGAATGTATAGGCTGAAAAGACAGAATAAATGAATAAACAAAGGATAGAAGGGATAACTTCCAAATGCTCCAAGATTTAAATTCAAATTATCTTTCTTGTGACGGTCGTGTGGATGGATTCTCGTGGATGGATTGTCGTGGAAATAACTCGTTGTGAATGGGTAAGCTGTGGATGAGTTTCTGTGGATGAGTTGACTTAGACCATGCAATGATTTATTTTTACTTTGGTCATGTCTTTTTCATTCCAATAATTCAGCCACTGCTTTTTCTTTCTTCATTCCAGCACTCTCCCTCAAGCTTGAATATAAGGTATAATTAAACTTGGAAAAACCATATAACACATCCAAAATGTTTCTCACTCCTCTAGAAGCTTCCCCAATGTCTTTCTTGGCTCATGGAGGTTATCTTGGGTGAGGCAAGATATAAAATGGCATCCATGTTCATGCATCCACCTGAATTCATACACATGCATGCATCCACTCTCCGTAACCTCTTCTTCTCTTCAATTCTTTTTTATCTCTTTATGTTCAATACTTCCTTCCACGGCGTCGTTTGTTGACAAGTTATACCCTTTGATGGCATTTTCTTGAAGAACAAGAAACGCTACAATAAAACATCACCTTTTTAACACTTAATCCGTCATTCTAATAAAAAGTTCATGACCAAATTAGTCATACATAGATGCAGAAAACACATACTGCAGAAATAAATGAGTACAAAGAGAAAAATTAATAACTATTAAAGATGGATCAATATCAATAGGTACCATTTAAATGGGAGAGATATTCATACCCCTCAATTTTTTTTTTTAATAAATTATGTCGGCTATCCGGTCAATCCCGACAGAAACGCATTAGTGTTACCGAATGGACTACGCCAAAAGCATATCATCCCAATCTAACCGAGTTTAGATACTTACTTCTTGACTAATGCCTGAGGATGGGCCGAAGTCTTATTCAACCCACCATGTTAATTATTAACTGGACCGAAGCTCAAGTCTAGATTGACCAAAAAAATATATATTAGTTTCTAGTGGGAATTGAACTCAAAACCAATATGGATACACGCTGAGCCCAATTATTCTTGTAACATGGATCTTTGTTGGTAAAATGCTGTTGAGTTAAGAACCATCAGGATGTTAGCTTTACCCTTTTTGCTCGTCCCAGTCGACCAATGAATTAGGGATCTTTCCAAGTTTCTATAAAAAACTCCCAATCTATTGAAGCTACGAGAACTGAGAACCACTAAATCAATTCAAAAGTCGCTATAACCCAAGATTGGTTTCCGAAACCACATGCAAGAGCTAAATACTCAAGTACTCAAACTCTAAGAAAAATTACTGGAACCAAAACAAAATTAAAAAACAACCTGAAAGACTAGAGACCAAAACCAAAACAAACCGGCCTGGTTACAATAGAATACTGTCGATGTAGAGCTATCTCCATATCTAAACAAAATACGCTATTGGAATGTGAATGAGCTTTCCACGTGCCTCCGATGCGACTCCACACCCCCAACCATGCCAAAAGAAGCACCACTTCTTTAGTGGCCTAGCCACCAATATGCTTATTGGTGAATAAAGTTACACAAACACAAAGATTATAAGAATTTCTATTCTTATTAGATTTAGAAACTCTCTCAAAACTAAACCTTTCAATGTGTTTTTCTTGATGGAACATCTCTCCATGAGAACTCTTTATATAGGAAGAAGCTACATCTTTTCCTAAGGGCGAAGCTACATCTTTTCCTAATAATAATATGGACACATTCCTAAGCTCGATATGTTTTCCTTTTTCCTTAACCCATCAAACTTCACTTTAATGAGTTAACTTGCTCCTCAAGTTAATTGGAATTATCCAACATTCTCCCCCTTAATTCCAACTTGAATCTTAGGTATGTTGATCTTCTGAACACCGATGAACTTGCGTATTGCTTCGAACTTGATCCTTTCCAATGGCTTAGTGAGTATGTCTGCCTTCTGCTCCACTCCAGGTACGTGCTGCACTTCGATAAAGTCGAACTCCACACATTCTCGAATGAAATGGTACTTCGAGAGTATGTGTTTGCTTCTACCGTGAAACACCGGGTTCTTGGTGAGGGCTATCGCTGACTTATTGTCAATCTTCAACACGACCTTCTTGTCTTCTTTGTTCATGATCTCGACCATCAACTCCTTTAACCATATTGCTCGTTTTGCAGCTTCCATAGCTGCCATGAACTCCGCCTCACATGAAGAGAGTGCCAATGTGGGTTGCCTGCACGATGTCCACGTGATCGGCGATGTTCCTAGGTAGAACATAAACCCTGTAGTGCTTCTTCCATCATCAACGTCTATGTTATCGCTGCTGTCAATGTAACCTGTAATCTCTGTTGTTCTATCCCGTTTGAAGAAGAGACCATACTCTGTAGTGCCCTTTATGTATCATAGTAGATGCTTCACTGCTTCTCCATGACTTTCTCTTGGACTCTGCATATATCTGTTTAATACACCAACCGAAAACGCCAAGTCCGATCGTGTATGAAGAAGATACCTCAAGCATCCTATGATGTTTCGATACGATGTTGCATCAATCTCAGGCTCCTCCTCTGCCTTTGATACTTTCAAACTCGTGTGCATCGGAACATGAGTATGGTTACATGACTCCATCTTCGTCTTGACAAGTATACCTTGCGCGTATCCTTCTTGTTTGATGTGAATGCCATCAGCTCCTTGCGTTACTTCTATACCAAGATAGTATGTAAGCTTCCCAAGGTCTGACATCTCAAATCTTCTTGACATATCATCTTTGAATTGCTTGATAACGTTGAGTGGTCTCTGCCACACACACCTCCCAATCCTAACTCGATGGGTCCCGTTCCTACTCGAAGGGTATTTTGGTTTCTTGCAGATTTCTTGTCAACCGCTCTGATACCAATTGTTGGGATTTATTAAGCCCATACCCAACTCTGTATTATCCGATTAGTACGATATTGTCCACTTTGGGCCTTAGGCAAGCCCGCATGGTTTTATTTTTGGTTTCCTTCCCAAAAGGCCTCGTACTATTAGAGTTTGACATCTCTATATATATTAGACTCTCTTTGTCTAATTTTCCAATGTGAGACTTAGTTTATTATATCACATTCTCCCCCTCAAACTAAGGATCACATTCATCTCGTGTCCCACAACTGACTTCCAGGATCTTTTGACTTGATCTCTGCCACACACACCTCCCAATCCTAACTCGATGGGTCCCATTCCTACTCGAAGGGTATTTTGGTTTCTTGCATATTTCTTGTCAACCGCTCTGATATCAATTGTTGGGATTTATTAAGCCCATGCCCAACTCTGTATTATCCGATTAGTACGATATTGTCCACTTTGGGCCTTAGGCAAGCCCGCATGAATTTACTTTTGGGCTTATTCCCAAAAGGCCTCGTACTATTAGAGTTGAACATCTTTTTATATATTAGACTCTCTTTGTCTAATTCTCCAATGTGGGACTTAGTTTGTTATATCACATTCACCCCCTCAAACTAAGGATCACATTCATCTCGTGTCTTACAAGTGACTTCCAGGATCTTTTGACTTGATCTATGCCACACACACCTTCCAATCCTAACTCAATGGGTCCCGTTCCTACTCGAAGGGTATTTTGGTCTTCCTGCAGATTTCTCGTCAACCTCGCTCTGATACCAATTAAAGTTGCACAAACACAAAGATTATAAGAACTTCTCTTCTTATTAGATTTAGAAACTCTCTCAAAACTAAACCTTTCAATGTGTTTCTCTTGATGTAACATCTCTCCATGAGAACTCTTTATATAGGAAGAAGTTACATCTTTTCCTAAGGGCGAAGCTACATCTTTTCCTAATAATAATATGGATACATTCCTAAGCTCGATATGTTTTCGTTTTTCCTTACCCCATCAAACTTGACTTTAATGAGTTAGGAATTATCCAACAGTAAATATGGTTCTAACTTTGTCAAACGCACAACTTGACTCAAAATGTAAAACATTTTTTATCATTAAAATATTTATTAATCAAATGCTGGTTTCCATAGGAATTATGCATGCTTGAAATGTTCACCATACTGCTACACACTGAAGTGGACCTCATCTTCATCTAAAGTTCAACATGACAAACTTTTATATTCTATATGTATAAACGTGACTTTGAACCCTTAATTATTCTCTTTCAGGCTTGTTGATCTCCTTTTGCTTATGCTTCCTTGTCCTTTCTCCAACTGATCAACAATACATTCACATTGTATGTATAAGGGCAAAATATACTTTCTAATCTTTAACTTTGGCAAATGGTACAAAAGCAGCATAAACTTTTGCATCTAACAAAAATGTGCTTATACCTCTGATACAAACTACAAAGTCAATCAAACAGAGACAACGCAAGAGCTCAAATTTCATGGGGACGCTTTGCACAACATCTATCCACTCAACATTCCCCCAAACCTCACCTTCATCATGCGTTTCCATCGTGATTTCCGCACACCAAATCTGCTTCCTATTACTATTACCGGGGTTACGTGTCATATGCCCTTCCCACATAAATAAAAGCTTCCCACCACAACTAACTAACTCAGTTGTATTTCCACTTAAGCCACCATTCCCATCGTACATCTTTGTTAATGAGTCTAAACCTTTCACACCTTTCCAATTTCCTCCATCCTTTGTCCACGAGCAGCCATGACTTAGACTATAGACGTATCATACACCATCAATCACACATGCTGACTTGGGAATACAGCGGTACCGTACACCACCATCCATCAAACATGTTGACTTCTGTAACTACTCTCCCAGTTATCTTGACTTGTGTCATAAGAGCATGATTAATGGGGGTTCTTAGCGAAATTAATCATGCTCTAACCATACGTTCTGTCTGAATTCCAAAAGTAAATCTTTCCTTTTATCTCTTTAATTCTGTGAAAGGTACAGCAACATATCTCAGTAGCCGGATCCGAGAGAGGTTTCCAAGTTTGTGTATTTGTGTCGAACACCTCACCCCATGGTTCTTCTAATACTCCGCATCCTCCCATCACATATATTTTTCCATCGTAGCGACATGTGTGAGCATGCCTTCGGCCTAAGATCATGCTAGGTGCATCAAGCCATGTGTGAGTACGACAACAAGGATTCGTATGGCTGATGAGGGACAAGCCCATTTAAACCTGACCCATTTGGACATGTAATTTGCCTCATGTTCGGTCTTGACTGGTCCGCCGATAACATAAATCTCTGAACCAACAACTACGGTGGATTTTGACAAAGAAAGAAAATCAGACGACGGAATTAGAGCCAACGATTTTCCGGCGGTTAGGGGTAAACCATTGGGGAGATTGATAACTTTCATCGGAGAGACAGACGTAGAGACACTGCTTGGTGCTTCCGATGTGAGTTCGAGCTAAGTAGAGCTCCTTGGAAGAGAGGAGCGACCGAAAGCTTTTTGAAATGATTGAGAGTGTAGGGTAGTACATTCTCGAGATCCTGGCTAAGCAGTTGACTACTATTTCATCTGTAAGTAAAGAAAACGATGGACATGAAGGTGGTTCTGCTGCCATGACTTTCTGTGTGGATGAAAACTAGGTTAAACGAGAAAATACTATTCCGCATGTGAAATTATCACATAAAGTTCTTTTTCTATTTACTTACTATGTGTTTTCCTACACCATATGTGCAGTAAATTTTTTTTTAAATCTAACTTTTATTTAAAAATAAATTTTATTAAATATTATATATTTTACTATTTTCTTACTAATATTTAATATAAATTTGATATATATTAAATCAATTTGTATAAAACTAATAAAAATGATATAACATTGTATAATTATCAAAAATTTAGCCTAAACAATATTTATAAAATTTGTAGGTATATAAAAAACTAATGATCTTACGATTAGATATTTAAATTTTAAAAAAATTGTAGAAATTTTTGAAATCTTTAGAAATCCAAATTGTATAATTATACAAAAATAATAATATTTCGAAATTTGAAATGTTATATATGAATATATTTATTTTATAGATGATGTATGAGTTATTACCATATTTAAAAAAGTTTACAAAAAGAAATATCAATATTAAATGTAATATATGAATTATTACCATATTCTAATAAGTTTGCCAAAAATATAAATCAACATTAAATGAAATTATCCATGTCATATTTTTCCGAAGCTATGTCATCAATTGCAGTAGTCATGTCATATTTGTTTTGTGAAATTGATTATAAAGAGGACATGTGGCAAAATCACTTCGCAAATATAGTCTTGGGGATAGCAACCCCTCCCTTTTTTTTTTTTGTTTTGCCAATTTGTTCACTTATTTTGATACCTGTCACAGAAGCCCCTAATTTTCAGAAAATACAACAATGGAACTAGGGGGTGTTCAATTCAATAAAATTGAACAAACTAAACCCAAATCAAACATCAATAGAAAAAAATGGTCTGAATTGGTAATACCAAATAAACCAAATAAATGTTATTTATAAGAATCCCCAGGATATTGTTCGCATGTTCGGTGTATTAACCGTCCAACCCGAATTATATAAATTACATAATTATTTTATTTATATTATTTTTAATTAAAAATTTGACTTTAAATATTTTTTACTTTTTAAGTGGGAAGTTGTTTTGATTTTATCAGACTAAATAAAATATATCTTTCTGCTGACATATATTTGAACTAAATTTTAGTTATTTAATAATATTATGATATTTTTAATTTTTCTGATTTTTATTTAATAAAAATTATCATAATTATTAAATTTTTATATTTACTAATTAGTTTTCCCTAATATTTAAATAAAATATAAGAAGTATATTTAAAAGGTAGAATACTGAAAATATTAATCTTTTAATAGATCTAATTTTAATCATATAAACTAAAATTCAGAAATGTTATAAAGATAAAATTTGTAACGGTTTTTGTATAAAACTTAAAGTCAAAAAAATATAATCTAAATCAAACAAAATTAAATATGGTTTTAATATGGTAGCTAATTTTCATAAACCGAAATACCGAAAAAACTAAAACAAGACTAATATTTGAATTGAACGTCCCCTCTCTCAAGGTATGCTTGGGCATCAGTTGTAGTATGGGTCGATTTTCTTCGGGACAGATTTTTATCTTAGAGATTTGGATCTATATTAGTATCTATAAATTTCTGTAAAGTTTCGGTCAGTTCAGATCTTAATTTAAAAAAAAAAAACAATTAATGCCAAAAAATTCTTTGGATATGGTTCGGTTTGGTTACTTAATACTAGAAATATCCTAAAAGACTCAAAATATACTTGAATACCCGAGAAGAACTAATATATTATTAAAGTTAATAAAATTTTATCTTGTAACCCATAGCTATTTCCGAAAACTCAAGCCTAATTATTCTTTTAAAAGTTTTGAAAATATAGGTGGAAAAATAAAAAGCCTAATATATCAAAAGAATTTTGGATTATTCAGATACCCAATCGCATTTTGGATAGGCGGATCGGAACCGAGACCAGCAAGTTTAAATATGAAAACCTAATAAGGTAAAATTTATATATAGACCTGATCCGAACCAAATTTTTGAGTCGGTTCTAGTCTGGTTTTCAGATCCAAGTAAAATGCTAAGGTCTAGTTGGAGCTAAAAAGTTGTGTTTGAAGTTTGAACAAACATGGTTTCAGCTAAAACAAAATTCAAACAACATATTAAACATGAGTTTTTTTTTTCGAAACACGGAATTCAACTTCGCTTACAATGTTAATTAAGACACAGCTTGTGCTTTAATTGGTAAAGATGGTACTGAGGACAGAACTCAACAAGTGAAAGATTTGATCTTTGAACATTTATTTTTCTTTTGGAGAGTATGTATCCATTATGAGGTAATGCGAAATGGAGAAGGAATGATCCTGAAAAAGTTAATCTAAGGGTGGCTTCAATAGTATTGCTGCTTGATGTGACTCATGCTCAGGGTGCTATTCATACCGGGGATTTGGAATAACGTGGTCCGCGACGCGAGGGATTATCCTAAAATTAATTATAGGGTGATTTCGATAGGAATCATGCTTGCTTGAAATGTTCACCGTGGTGTTACACTTTATTAAGTTTCTTGCATTTGAAATCGACTGCATTTTCATCTGACGTTTCAACATGAAAATTTGTTTTATTCTGTATGTTTTTTTTCTTATGTTTCAGTGAAAGTAGGAGCTCAAATTAAATACCTCGTCGAACCTTATAAGCCTGAGACAATCTGATATGTGTTTCAGTCCTAGCACAAACATAACGCAACCCTACTTTCAAGAAAAGAAAGACTTGATCACCGATATATACTACAAAATAATGAAATATTCATAATCAATTTAAAAGGCATGGCATTCAAATAGCATATGTGATACTGGAGCGGTGGAGCGGTGGAGCGGTCGAACATGGTCCGAACCTAAAAACAAACAAATATAAGAAATTTTCTAAAATAAATACATAAATTTGATTTAAAATTTCAAAATTTTAATGTATTCTTAAATTTCTAGTTTATAGTTAGAAGAGAAACTTCAAATATATATAAATAAAGAGAAAAAGACAAAAATAGCACTAAATCAAGTTTTTGTTTCCAAACTAACACTCAAGGTCAAAAGTCACAAAAATAGCACTTAATGTTTTATCAAAAGTCACAAACTTAGGGTTTAGAGTTAAAGGGTGGGGTTTAGGATTTAGGGTTTAGGGTTTAGGGTTTAGGGTTTAGGTTTTAGATTTTAGGGTTTAGGGTTTAGAGTTTAGGGTTTAGGGTTTAGAGTTTAGGGTTTATGGTTTAGAGTTTAGGGTTTAGGGTTTAGGGTGTAGAGTTTAGGGTTTAGGGTTTTGAGTTTAGGGTTTAGGGTTTTGAGTTGAGAAATGAGGTTTTGGAGATAAGATTTCAAATTTTGAAAAATAAAAAAATTAAAATTTTTAAAGGATAAACTTAGAAATGTGCTATTTTGGTCATTTTAGTTTTTGAGTGCTATTTTTGTGATATAAACTTAGAAATGTGCTATTTTAGAGATTTGCCCATAAATAAAACTATTAACTTTTAAAATTATTTCATTATATTGTTAAATATATAGTTAATATTTTCTTTGAACAGGACTTTATAATAATTTCAGACGCCCTGTTAAGAGGCTTCGATAAATATATCCAAAGACAAATACCAAGTTGCCCGTAGCTAGTTTGGCTTGATGATAAAAAAATTTATGTTCATAAACGTGACTTTTAACTCAACCCAATTAGTCTCCTTCACTCTAGTTGCTCTCCTTTTGCTTCCGCTTCTTTCTCCTTTCTCCAACTGATCAAAAATGCATTCACATTATATATATACAAGGGGACATCTTTCCACTGAGTTTAGCCAAAATGGATCATGTATAAGGGCACTAACCAAACAATGGCTCCATTTTGTTAAAGTGGAGGACTAAAAGCGACTATATACTATGTTTAATTAGATCATACCTCTAATACAAGTCAATCAAATAGGGACAACGATACAATGCACAAGCTCACGCTGTGTGGGAAAGCTTTGCACAACATCAATCCACTCAACATTCCCCCAAACTTCACCTTCATCATCCGTTTCTAACATGATTTCCGCACACCAAATTTTCTTCGTGTTTTTGGGATTATGTTTCATATATCCTTCCCACACAAATAAGAGCTTCCCACCACAACTAACTAGCTTAGTTTTATTTACTGGAGCAACCATTCATATTGTACATCTTTATTAATGAGTCTTAACTCTTTCGCACCTTTCCATTTTCCTCCATCCCTTGTCCACCGAAAGTAGTAGGGAGCATGACTCATACGATACCATACACCATCAATCACAGATGCTGACTTCAGAATAAAGCAAGATTATGCCCTTACTTTTCTTTCATAATTACAATATCATGCTACTCTTTATTTTTATTTTTTTCATTACTAATTAAATTCGGCTATTATATTTAGCCCAATCGAAGAGGAAGGTTTATTGTCCAATCAAATTGCAGCATCACTTATTAACAAATCAAGTCACTCCTATATTAATGCATAAAATAATTAATTAATTTCGATCAAAAATATAAGCCAATCGTATTGCAGATTTAATCCCCAATCATATTGCATATTTAATACGTTATACCATTTGCCTATATCATATTTCTCTCACTATCGTATTTAGCTTTATTTTCCAATTTTCGTTGGTAAAAAAATTATTTTTACTTTTTTAATAGAACCAGACTAACGTTTTTTAAGATATAGTTATTGTTCAAACCAGACTTTAATAAAAACTATGAGCTTTGGTTCAATTACCAGTTTTGTAGAATAAATGGGCTTTGGTTCAGTTACGAGTTTTGTATAATAAAATAGCTCGAATACACGTAAGAAGTATAGCCCATATCATACTCAGCCCAGACTTCTAACATAAGGTTTGATCCCGACGAACTTGGCCGACTCTTTTCTCACTGTAAAATCCTCGCCGTACCCCTCCAGCTCCTAATAGATTCAGAAACGTACACAATGATGGCATTCAATCAACGACGTCCACTACTTGAGCGTCAATGCCTCTTCAATTCCTTAGCAGGTTCAGTGATTGAGTATATACATACCCTCGGAGAGGATTCACGCACATCTCTTTGTTCCATCAAAATCGTTAAAATGATTTTTGTGAAAGTTCCAAAAATGGTGAATCAACTTCTTTATTTCTCTGAGCTCAAGGCTGGTTGGTGCAGGCAGAGTGTAGTAACGAGGAACTTTCATTTCTGGGAATCTTGGAATGTGAAGAAAGGTGGAGAGCTGATGGGATTTGATCTTCTACTGGTTGATGGAAAGGTAAGGAGGATTGCATGCTGTTTTTTTCTTTACAATATTGGTATCTGTAATCGTCTTTGAGAGATATTTTTGTTTTCTCTGTTTTGGTGCGAAGTTGATTTGTTGCTACAGTGAACAGTGGCTGGTTTTCCTATACAAAGCAATGGTATTTTAAGCTTTGAGGAATGTTTAAATGATTTACAGAAATGAATTAGTCTGAGAACAAATTTCACATCGTACAAAGCAGAGACATCTTCATCGAAGAACATGCGTAGTGGGCCACAAAGTCGGATGACATAGCCACAAACTCTGTTGTTTCCGTTTAAGTTCCCTTTGATGTTTAAAGATCATTGTATAAAGAACTTCTGAGTTCTCCCAAAGCTCATCCTATAATTCAGAAAACATAAAAAGCATAGTAAAACAGATCAATATGCAATTTATTTCCTTCAAGAGAATTTCGTTAACATGTGATAAAATTAAGTTCTTAGAATATAAACAATCCATTGATGATCTTTAATCAATAATCCGATCAATCCCATTTTACCTAACAGTTGATTAACCAAAGACAGTGTGGGAAGGGTAAAGCATCTCTTGTTTATAAAGAGGAATCTTTGAATGTCTGGGAAATTTGTAAAAATGTACGAGGTAGATAAGAAATGGAGGAAGAGGATGAGTTATTCACAAAATCACTATTTTTCCTTTGAGAATTTTTCTTGCATTTTTCCAAACAAAGAATCAACCGAACCCATCATAACAAACACAAACAGGAGGATGAGGTTCGTCCATATGGTGACATGGAGGACTTGGAGCCATTGGATACATATGCTGATGAGGAGGATGATATTGATCTTGTGGAGCAGAGTATATCACAGTTTCTGGCGGTCCATTGTTCTGCGGAGGAGCACCACCACTAACTCCCCTCCTCCTTCAATCACCACTATCATGGTCTTAGAGCTTCTTCTTTTTCTGTTTTCTTCTTCGCAGCTCCATCTCCTGACGGACGTTAAGGTATACCTTTGACAAACGTGGCAAATTGCTTCACCTGATCACATCCTCCAATTTATAATAAAAATAATATTTTAAAAATTTAGATGTAAAGGTTATTTGTTTTAAGAACATAGAAATATTTATACTAATAAAAATACAATTATTTGTTTATAATAATGTTATATAGTAAATTGTTTATATATAATAACTAAAGTATATATAATAGATTCAATGTAAAAGTTTATTAGGAAGATTATACAATCACTTCTATCGCAATAATAGTTATTTGGATAACATGGTTTACTTGGTGTTTATATAATTACATATACGCAAATTCAAACAAACATATATATTTTTAAATAACAAACCTAATTGTATTAGGTTTCTAAGTTTCTTACCTAATTTAATGTAATTTTTATAATAAATAGGCTATTCATTTTTGTATTGTTTAAATCAATACTTACCAGAAACTGTATATAAAAAGTATTACTAAAAATTCAATAAACAAGCATATAAATTTTTTTATGTATTTCGTGTTGAACTCAATCGGCCGTACAGCTTTAAGAAATTACATTTTATTTACTACTCTCTTTTTTCTTAGAGGACGCCTTGTGATTATGCATGCATGTAAAAATATTTATATTTATTTTTTTGCTTAATGAACACTTATTAATTATTTGCTTAACCACATTTAAACTAATAAATGTCATGTATTAAAAATACAGGAATATCAATATCGAAGTAAAAGAAACCTTGAAAACAAAGTTAAACATATATTTTTGTGAAATAATTAAATAGTGAAATAAATATATGATTTGCAACGCAATCTGCTATTACGACAAACAAATAAATTTTCATATGATGTACAGATTGTGTTTAAGTTGATTTTGGTTTGCACAAATTAGTAGTGGTTAAGAGTCTGACATTCATTTTAAAAATAAGTTGTGCTTAAGAGCTGCAATCTTTCGAAAGTTTCTGTAAATTGTGAAAGTTGCGGTGGATGAGTCTGACATGACTGCAAAGTTTCTCATGAATCATTTGCTCAAATTTGATGACATCGTTGCAGAAAGATAAGCTCGAGTACAAGAAGTTTAAAATTTGATTGCAACAAGAACATAATTATTGCTTACATGCAAGAACAATATTAGGCAGTGAGTAACTTAAACAGAAATAGTAAAATTTGAGCGTATCTGATCCAAAAAATGTTTATTTATTTCAGATATACATTGCATATCCTGAATACAATGAACCAGAAAAGTTAAAAAAAAAAAAAGTTTAATGAGAAAGACTCATCAAATGGTAGTTAACACATCATAGAAACAAATTTGATGACAAAACAACATATATATAACTGAAATTTAAATTATACAATAGAGAAAATTATTATCGTAACATTTAATATCAAAAAATCAGAAAAGTTGAGAAGAAAGACTCATCAAATGGTAATTGACACACCAGATGATATATAAGAAGAAAACAAAATCAGACCAAAACATTTCAATATACAATGAAAAAGCTTAATCCAAACAATAAAACAATTATGGAGTATAACAAACTTAATCAAATAAATATACATCAAACTAGAATAAATAAAATATTAAATAAGAATAATTTACATTATTTAGGTATTCTTTAAAAAAAGAAAATCAACAACATAAAATTATTTACTCATAGCAATGAAAAACATAATGGCTAGAAAACCAAAAACAAATAAATATCATAGTAAAATATGATATAAATATAATGTGATAGTGAACTTACCACTGATAATAAAATAATCATGTCAAAAACACATCAAAACAAATGAATCAAGAGACACAAAATTAAAAATAATAGAATGACCAACAACGTGTCAATATACTCATTAAACTAGATAAAAATAAAAATATTCATTATGACTGTAAAACTATGGAAGTACACATCTATTGACCTAAAATAAACCTATAATTAACCCATTATAGTAAATTTACAATCAGCAACAAAACAATATGAAAACTAACATTGGAAATTTAGAAACATAAATACTTTTGAAGATATATTACATTAATTGCATAATGCGACTTCTCCTAAAACAAATTACTAATTTACTATTTAGTAGAAACAAACTATATATGCTAATGAACAACGAAAATAAAGAATACCCATAACTACAAAACACAATAACATAATCTATGTTTACTAAAAACCCGTATCGACCATCAAATGTAACATCTCCCAACAATATCATACGAAGCAGCTAAAAGAACATACACACACGATGTAAGAGTTTATCTAGAGATACTGGTGATTCCATGATTACAAACAATTTTAAACTCATTATAGAATAAAACATACGAACCCGGCGCGTAGCGCCGGAATACCACTAGTACTTAATCTTTAACTTTGGCAAATGGTATCAAAGAAGCATAAACTTTTTTTCCAACAAAATGTACTCATCTTTCTATTGAGTTTAGCCAAAATGGATCCATGTATAAGGGCACAAACCAAACAATGGGTCCATTTTGTTAAAGTTGATGACTAAAAAGCAAATATTGTCTCTACTCTTTATACAACTTCATTTAGTTAGATCATACCTCTCTGATACAAGTCAATCAAACGGAGACAACAAGACAATTTAAGAGCTCACACTGTGTGGGAACGCTTTGCACAACATCAATCCACTCAGCATTCCCCCAGACCTCACCTTCATCATCAGTTTCCAACGTGATTTCCGCGCACCAAATTTTCTTCCTATTATTGGGATTATGTTTCATACAACCTTCCCACAAAAGTAAGAGCTTCCCACAACAACTAACTAACTTAGTTTTATTACTACCAGAGCCACCATTCCTATTGTACATCTTTATTAATGAGTCTAACCCTTTCACAGCTTTCCATTTTTCTCCCTCCCTTGTCCACCGAAAGTCGTATGGACCATAACTCATATGATACCATACGCCATCAATCTCACATGCTGACTTCGGAATACAATGGTACCATACACCACCATCAATCATACTCTCCCAGTTATCTTCGCTTGTGTCATAAGCATACGCTCTGTATGAATTCCAAAAGTGAATCTTTCCTTTCATCCCTATGATTGTGTAAAAATTACATCTGCATATGTTACGTATCGCATTACCCGGATCAGAGAGACGTTCCCATGTTTGCGTCTTTATGTCGAACACCTCGGCCCATGGTTCATCATCATCTCCGCATCCTCCCATGACATATATTTTTCCATCCTAGAAACATGTGAGAGAATCGTTCCGGGCTACGATCATGCTAGGTGCATCACGCCAGTGTGAGTACGACAATCAAGGATTCTTATGGCAGATGAGGGACATGACGGTTCGGTCTTGATTGGTCCACCATAACGTAAATGTCTGAACCAACAACTACGGTTGATTTTGATATCGAAGGAGAATCAGACGATGGAATTGGAGCCAACGATTTTCCGAGTGTCTTATTCTTCTTTTTCTTCTCGAGGGCTAGATTAGGGTTAATCCAGCGGGTACAAACCATTGGCGAGATTGGTATCTTTCATCGGAGAGACAGACGTAGAGACACTGCTCGGTACTTCCTATGTGAGATCGAGCTGTGTAGAGCTGCTTGGAAGAGAGGAGTGACCAGAAGCTTTTGGAAATGATTGAGAGTCTCGGGTAGTATGCTCTCGATATCAGGGCTAAGCAACTCACGATGATTTCGTCTGGAAGTAAAGAAAACGATGGAGATGTCGAAGGTGATGGTGACGTCTTTTTCTTCCTTTTACTCTTCTTCTCCGGTGGTTCTACTTGGAGGTTCATGGCGGCAATGACTTCCTGTATGGCTGAAAACTAGGTTAAATGAGAAAATACTATTTGGTATATATAAGATTATCACATAAGTCATTTGCTATTTACTAATAGCAACCCTACCCTTCTTTTGTTTTGCCAATTTGTTCTTTAGTTTTGATTTCGATCACAGAAGCCCCTAAGTTTTCAGACGTTGGAGCTAAAAAGAAGTCATGTTTGAAGCTTGTACAAACATGGTTTCGATCACGGAGACTTTAAACTGTAGCATATTAAACAGAAAACTTTTGTGTGTTTTTTTTTTCTTCCAAAACATAGAGTTCAGTATCACTTACAATGTTAATTAAGACACAGCGTATTCTTTAAGGTTCTAACCCTTTCTCAAGACAAATAGAACTCAACTTGCTAAAGATTTGATGCTTCAAACACTTGCTAAATAACTGCTAAAAAGAGAACAAACCTTTTTTAGTCTGACATGGATTGGATCAAGAATAACTATGATTCTTGTTTCTTTGCTATGATCAAATTTTTTTTCACACTTACCTCCTCGAAAGATTCTTGTTTCTTTGCAGATCAACATCTATAGACACCGTTATGTTGGTTTTTCCTCCATTAGCCCAAATTAAACCCAAAAAATCATGATCCATATTAAAAGCCCAAAAAAAGAGCACAAGGAGGAAGAATTATCTAGAATTATGGAGAAGAAGAGAGAAAGTTATGGAGTAGAATAATTAATGTTAGATATTTTGAAATAAGATAATAATTTAGAGAAATCTAGAACATGTTAGAGTTTGCTCCTTCACTTGTATAAATAAGGGTGCTTAGCACCATTTGTATCATCCAAGAATCAAGAAAAGCAATTGAGAGAAAACATTCAAGAAAGAGTTTTAAGAAAGTTTCTAAAAGAATCTCCAAACACAAACCTTAGTAGAAAATCCCTTTCCCAAATACAAAAGCTATCACAAATATAAACCGTCTACATTTCATCTTAACCTCTCAAAGAAAATATTATCCGCTATCTTTTCCAACAGCTGGTATCAGAGCCAAGTTACCGTTATCTTTGAAGAAGTAAAGATGGAGGCCATGTTACCTTTGAAGGTGACATGTTCAAGCTCACGACGGACAACTTCTCTTATTGGAAACCGATGATGGAAGATCACCTTTATTGTAAGGATTTGCATGAGCCCATCATTATGAAGGATAAGCCGGAAGGAAAGCATGATAAAGCATGGGAGATTCTTAATAGAAAGGCAGTTGCCGTAATACGTAAGTATGTCGACCGATCTCTCTTTGAACATGTCAATACCTACACAAATGCTTTTGAATTATGGAAAAAACTTGAATCCATGATTCAAACGAAAACACCTCGAAACAAAGCTTTTCTTGTTCGACGGTTGGTAAAGTTGGAGTACAACGATGGCCAGAGCATGATGGAGCACTTGAACAATTTCAAGGGGATCGTAAATCAGCTTAACAAAGTTGATATGAGGTTGAAGACGAAATGCAAGCCCTTTTACTCCTTAGTTCACTACCAGAGAGTTGGGACACACTAGTTGCCACTCTAAGCAATTCAGCACCGGAGGGAAAGCTTACCATGGACACTGTTGGGGTCAAAATCGGTCACGACGGAATCAATGTCTGAAAGTCCGTAAAAATCGGCATGAACGTTTTTACGAAAATTAAATCTTAGAAAAAAGATTTATTTTTACGAAGAATCTTGCGGAGAAAACACATTCACGAAAAATTGGAGAAAGACTCGAACAAGGTTGCCGCGTAGCAACCAGCGCAAAAGCTAGTCGCTACGTAGCGACCAAGCACGTACACGGCTCGGTCGCTACGTAGCGACCGAGCTCTCACCGTAGCTCGGTCACTACGTAGCGACCGAGCACGTACACGGCTCGGTCGCTACGAAGCGACCGAGCTCTCCTCGAAGCTCGGTCGCTACGTAGCGACCAAGCTCTCCCCGAACCGAGCACGTACACGGCTCGGTCGCTACGTAGCGACCTAGCTCTCCCCGAAGCTCGGTCACTACGTAGCGACCGAGCACGTACACGGCTCGGTCGCTACGTAGCGACCGAGCTCTCATCGAAGCTCGGTCGCTACGTAGTGACCAAGCTCTCCCCGAAGCTCGGTCACTACGTAGCGACCGTGCTTTCTTAAAAATCGATACGACACGAATCCATGCATTCTCGTCTACTCTTTAATGCTATCTCCCGAAGACCATAGCCAACCCATTTTATATTTCTCGTCATTTGAAGTCATCAATCAAACTTTACGATAAAAACCGCGGAAAGTTCGTTTTTATCGAAAGAAGCCGTAATAAACGTTTCGAGTCAACCAACGGCCCAAAGAGACATAAGACATGACTCAAAACCCGCTTACGATTTCTTAACCAAAAGCCCATAAACCGTAGGACGGTTTATGCTTGGTTCGTAAGGAAAGATAAATGTCAAGTTTCCGCTGATAAATACGAAATTTTGAAGATAATTACAAAGATTGGAAAAAATGGAACATCTCCATTTTTATGCTATGACGGCTTAAAGGCAGAAGAGGAAAAACGTAAACCGACCTAGGAGCCAGTATATAAGGAGTCTTAGGCGAGAGGCATCGAGGAGGATTTTTCTGAGAGAAAACTTAGCACTTAGAGCAATTAGGCAACTTTCTATTTTTGTTATTCGAGCTGTGACTCAATTAGGTTTAGCCGTCTTAGGGTTGTTAGACCTAGGAATCTCGCCGACAGCTCTCGAGCCCAGGCTTATACCTTGTTGTAAACGCTCATACGCAAATTCGAAATAAGACTTCTCTTTGCTCTGTTTTTACGATTTCATATAATTTATCGTTGTTATCTCGTGTTCTGATTGCTTAGCGTGTGGTATCAGCAGATATCCGGCAACTTATGGGAAACTAGGGTTCTCCTACTTTCCTAATTTAAACGGAAATCGACAATGCAAATTTCGGTTCCCATAGTTTGGCGCTAGAAGGAGGGGGGGTACGGATCAATCTAACTCTCAGCCACTAAACACTTGATCAAAACAATGTCTGGAAACACGAAAGACAAAATCGCAGTTCGCAACAACGCTGGTAAGACAACCCCAGCCGCCACTGCGCATATGGCCAACGATTACGCAAACGCCATAGTACCTAAAAAAAAAAAATCGAAAAAAAACCTAGCCGCGACTTTCCCCAACAGGAAGTGCTACGAAACGAGCTTGCGATTTCTCTGTCTAAACATAAAGGAAAATGATAAATTTTATCAAATCCCGTAAGTTTGGCTCATTTCAGAGCTAAAGAAGTTTCAATGCGTAAGGGTTTTACCAAAACACGTTTTTCGAAAACTTTTCGGAAGGTAAAACTTGTTCTCCCAAAAACCGCAGAAAACCCCTAGGTTAATTGCGGAAAAAGGAAGTGCAGCAAATCGATTACACAGCTCGGTCGCTACGTAGTGATCGAGTTCTAGCCTAGCTCGGTCGCTACGTAGCGATCGAGCTCTAGCCAAGCTCAGTCACTATGTAGCGACCGAGCACGCACAAGGCTCGGTCGCTACGTAGCGACTGAGCACGCACACAGCTCGGTCGCTACGTAGCGACCAAGAACGCACACAGTTCGGTCGCTACGTAGCGACCGAGCACGCACACAGCTCGGTCGCTACGTAGCGACCGAGCACGCAGACAGCCCGGTCGCTACGTAGCGACCGAACCTTCACACAGCCGGTCGCTACGTAGCGACCGAGCACGCATAAGGCTCGGTCGCTACGTAGCGACAGAGCACGCACACAGCTCGGTCGCTACGTAGCGACCAAGAACGTACACGGCTTGGTCGCTACGTAGCGACCGAGCACTCACACAGCTTGTCGCTACGTAGCGACCGAGCACGCACACGGCTCGGTCGCTACGTAGCGACCAAGCTCAAGCCAACTCTCCACTCGCTATGTAGCGACCTGCAAGGCCTCAGAAAGGTC
The DNA here is from genome assembly GCF_020379485.1 of Brassica napus. NCBI lineage: Eukaryota > Viridiplantae > Streptophyta > Magnoliopsida > Brassicales > Brassicaceae > Brassica > Brassica napus. Next base: position 63,952,132 of record NC_063446.1, on the reverse strand, counting down.
CTACTTTGCGTTCTCGTTTGAATCCTCATCGAAACGCTTTTCGTTTCGTCTCAATCGGAGTTTCCGTTGAGATTTTACGACGAAAACAAGTAGAACTCTTCCTGGCTTGCTTCCACTCGCTACGTAGCTACCTGTCAGACCTTCACTCGCTACATAAGGACCTGTCAGGCCTCAGAAAGGTCCTCCTTTAGGTTCTCTTTTGAATCCTCATCGAAACGCTTTTCGTTTCGTCTCAATCGGAATTTCCGTTGAGATTTTACGACGAAAACAAGTAGGACTCTTCTTGGCTTGCTTCCACTCGCTATGTAGCGACCTGTCAGACCTTTACTCGCTACATAGCGACCTGTCAGGCTTCGGAAAGGTTCTCCTTTAGGTTCTCTTTTGAATCCTCATCGAAACGAAAACATCGAAACGCTTTTCGTTTCGTCTCAATCGGAGTTTCCGTTGAGATTTTACGACAAAAACAAGTAAGACTCGTCTAAACTCCTTCGCTTGCTCCTACTCGCCCTTACCTCCATCTTTGTGTTCTCCTTCAAATATCGATCGAAACGTCTCTTGTTTCGTATTGATTGGAGTTACCATTGAAACTTTACGATAAAAAAAAAACGCAAAGACTTGTTTTCTCGCTTGGATTCAGATTAATCGTATAAAACGGCAACGGTTAACTTAACACCTTAGCCGCCTCAACTATACGATTACGTTGAACCTTTTTATAAAAATTGACGTCGTATCTAAGGAGAAGATAACAGCCAAGTTCGGAAGATAAATGTCAAGTTTAAAGGATAAAGACCAATATCGAAAGTGGCGAACATACACGAGTAGAGGAAGGGGAAATAAGCAAGCAAAACTGAGAAGAGACAAAACTGCATCTTCGAGAGAACTAAGGTATTTCCGACTTGAATTTTTTTAAATCAGACTTGGAATTTTCGTAGGAAATTACTAAGAAATAAAAACGCCTTTGAGACTGCCATAAAACTTTAGGAAACGTAAAACCTAGGTGGATAGTCTAGCGAACTAAGTCTTAGGCGATTTTTCTTATCTTGATATATCGTTCCATAACTGTTCAGCCAGATCTTGCAAACCGATCTAAACTCTCCGAAAATCGAGAAACGATCGCCACGCATATCAAGCTCGCTTCCTAAAGAGAGAAAAAACTAGAGACATGAACGTCGTCTTAAAACCGATTCGTTTCTAGCAATTTTCTCGGAACCGACATATTCCAAGTCGTCAAAGTGGAAACAAACCAAATCACAGTCCAAACGTCGTCTTTAAATCGTACAGGATTATTGATCATTTCAAACCTTAAAAGAAGAAACGTACAAAACCCTTCAAAGTATCGGTTCAACTGTTTTCTTTCGTAAAAAAAAAGGGGAGTAGGTACGTATACTATACTCGTATTCTCCCAAACTTCAAAAACTTTTGCAAATCGTCTCAAATAGGCAAACGACAATCTAAAATTCGTCTAAATGCTAGCAATATATCCAGACGATCATGAACATAATCTCAAAGACTATACATCATTTCTTGTCGCAATCATGCGTACAGAAAACATATACCAATATCAAACTGAAACTCGACGATTAGCCAAAGTATTGAAGCCCTTTCCAGTTTTCGAAAGCCAGTTTCGTTTAAAAATTTATACGAGAAATCTTCAATCACCAAAGCATTTCTTTCAGTTTCCGTTGTACCAAGTGAGTCACGGAAAAGCATTGAAAACATTTGTGACAAAGAAAACTCGAGAATAGATGTAGAATCGTGCACAAAGAGATGCTTTCCTCCCGATGGTGGCTAGATCCACCTCTGGTCGACCAATTCATTCCAGAAACGAATGTGTCATGAGAATCCTTTCATAAAACCTATGAAAAACGTTCTGCGACTAGATCGTAATGAAATAAACTTCGGTAACACTCCATGAGTAACTCCAAGCAACTTTCACCTAGGATCGAAATCACAACAGAAACATTTCTCGTGAAACCCACATAAATAACGCTACTTTAACATATGTTTACATATGACCGATCTACAACCTTCGTAAAACTGGTCCCCTTTACTTACGCGAAAAATCCTTCGTACAATCAGACCAAATCTTACGAAGAAACTTTCTAAAGTTAACATAACAGGCTTTATGAAGAACCATGCGGCTCGCTGGCTTATGCTTTTCTTTTCCCTCGGTCACATCCGAGAAGGCAGTCGTCCCGCCACTGACTCCACACTGGTTATGTAGCAAACCTCTTGGGCTTCGTCTTCCTCAGGCAAAAAAGATTCGATTTTCATAAGACTATAGGTCACATTATACGAAATATTCGTCGTATAACTGAAACCTAGAGCGGAGAATCGTTTTCTACGACTATCGGCCATATTAGCATGGATAACCCCGACAAACTTGGCCTATCAATCTCAACAAGCGCTCTTTGGCCCTCGGTCAATTACGCCTTCCACTAAAGGTCCAAACCAATATTTGTCATCCCCTTTAAGGACAATCGTAAACTAACATGACCTTAAATGTTAAAGTACCATGATCTAATCTTTGACCTACTACATCCATGGCTATCTGAGTGAACACATCCCTCACGTCAAGCCAAACTATTTGAGAAACCATAGCTCCATCGCTTAACGGCTAAACGACAATCTACGATTTGTCTAAAAACATCGTGTGACTATTAAGAGAATAATTATCGTATAGCCTACAGTCGGAAGTCATATGATAAATTCTTCGTAACGAAACTCAGTCCTAACAACCAAATGGTTAAAGGAAGATCTAAATTTTTTGAAAATTGACCGAGTTCAATACGCTCCACAATTCACTTTAAGCCCGCAACGTTTTACCAAAAATACGCGGCATGTAAGGAAAAATTCGTAACAAAGCTTCTAGAGTTATACGAAACATCCTCAAAAATGCACGAAATAGATCTGGGAAAGCCAACACTTCACAAAGCACTATGAAAGAAAACGCTTCTTCCCATGGAAAAATTTACGCGACACCTCGGTCATAATTCTTCGATCGCAAATCAAATTATTAGCATCCAAACAGGAACAACAATTTTGGCTGCGAACATCCGTAGTCAAACAAGAACGTTTCTCAAACGCTTGCAACATCGCAAAACATCTTCAAGCCCGCGAACATTTCAAGCACGAAATGCGGCATACGAAAGAATAACAAATCTTCAGCCTCGCGAGACGTCGCAGACGCCTAAAGATTTGTTCTTCGACGATCTTCCTCGATAAAAACACTTTCTTGGAAGACCAGACAGTCATACGCACTAACATCTTCTCAAAACATATCCTTCGCGTAGACTCGAAACAATATTTTTTACCATTAAGTTTGTTGCTAATCACAACGAACTCTTAACACAAGGATAATAGCGCTATAAAAGAAACCCAAAATTTTTGGTCAGCACTTCCTGGAGGCTTAAAAATTGTCCTTGGAGAGATGCTCGGTTCCAACCATACGAGTCGTATAAGCCGAGAACCTATCGCGGACTTTAAATCGGTATGAAATCAGGATGAAACTGAAACGGGATACGTAAGTCGAATTAGTCATCGCACCCTCTAAAATCAGGAGTAAACCTAGGTCTTGCCCTAAACCCAGCGCACTGGTCTCTAACATCTCGAGGCATAGTATCAAAAACCTTGATACGAGATCCCAAAATTTGTCTCTTTGCCAATATTCGAGCGTCTTCAGAAATCCCGCAAGATTTACACACTGCGGAAAACTCTCGAAACAGATAACGGATATAGCAGTTCACACAGAGTTAGATTACGAGATGAAAACTCGTAGTCTTCCTTCTACACCCATATAAAATGCCATCGGCAACAACACGCCTGATAACCGCTACATAAAAACTAGACCGTAAAGGTCTCGCTGGAAAACAAGTCATAAGAACTTTAACTCAAAGACGAACTACGAAAGGCTTGATCCCTTCAACAAGAGTACGTAGGCAGCCATCATAAGGCGCAGCCCCAATCTTATCGCGTTCTACTCTTAGAAGAGCGAGAAGACCACTTACCACGAACCTTTTAGACCATTAATTCCGCCTAACTCACCTAACTTGCCAAGCCACTCGCTAAAACCTCACGCTAGAAGCTCATGGTTCTAACGAGCTGGGGGGCTAACTGTTGGGGTCAAAATCGGTCACGACGGAATCAATGTCTGAAAGTCCGTAAAAATCGGCATGAACGTTTTTACGAAAATTAAATCTTAGAAAAAGATTTATTTTTAAGAAGAATCTTGCGGAGAAAACACATTCACGAAAAATCGGAGAAAGACTCGAACAAGGTTGCCGCGTAGCAACCAGCGCAAAAGCTGGTCGCTACGTAGCGACCGAGCTCTTGTCGAAGCTCGGTCGCTACGTAGCGACCAAGCACGTACACGGCTCGGTCGCTACGTAGCGACCGAGCTCTCACCGAAGCTCGGTCGCTACGTAGCGACCGAGCACGTACACAGCTCGGTCGCTACGTAGCGACCGAGCTCTCCCCCACGGCTCGGTCGCTACGTAGCAACCAAGCTCTCACCGAAGCTCGGTCGCTACGTAGCGAGCGAGCATGTACACGGCTCGGTCGCTACGTAGCGACCGTGCTTTCTTAAAAATCGATACGACACAAATCCATGCATTCTCGTCTACTCTTTAATGCTATCTCCCGAAGACCGTAGCCAACACATTTTATGTTTCTCGTCATTTGAAGTCATGAATCAAACTTTACGAGAAAAACCGCGGAAAGTTCATTTTTATCGAAAGAAGCCGTAATAAACGTTTCGAGTCAAACAACGGTCCAAAGAGACCTAAGACGTGACTCGAAACCCGCTTACAATTTCTTAACCAAAATCCCATAAACCGTAGGACGGTTTATGCTTGGTTCGTAAGGAAAGATAAATGTCAAGTTTCCGCGGATAAATACGAAATTTTGAAGATAATTACGAAGATCGGAAAAAATGGAACATCTCCATTTTTATGCTATGACGGCTTAAGGGCAGAAGAGGAAAAGCGTAAACCGACCTAGGAGCCAGTATATAAGGAGTCCTAGTCGAGAGGCATCGAGGAGGATTTTTCTGAGAGAAAACTTAGCACTTAGAGCAATTAGGCAACTTTCTATTTTTGTTATTCGAGCTGCGACTTAATTAGGTTTAGCCGTCTTAGGGTTGTTAGAACTAGGAATCTCGCCGACAGCTCTCGAGCCCAGGCTTATACCTTGTTGTAAACGCTCATACGCAAATTCGGAATAAGACTTCTCTTTGCTCTCTTTTTACGATTTCATATAATTTATCGTTGTTATCTCGTGTCCTGATTGCTTAGCGTGTGGTATCAGCAGATATCCGGGACCTCTAGGAAACTAGGGTTCTCCTACTTTCCTAATTTAAACGGAAATCGACAGTGCGAATTTCGGTTCCCACAGACACCGTCACTGATAGCCTTCTAAACGAAGAAGTTCGCAGGAAGGAGCGAGGTTCGAGTTCTTATTCAGAAGCTAACATTGTTGATAGACGAGGTAGAGAAGAGACTCGTGGCCAAAACAGAAGCAAAGGACGAGACCAATCTCGAGGAAGATCTAAGTCACGTCCGAGAGTTACTTGCTATTACTATGGCAAGCAGGGTCACATAAAGTCGGAATGTCGGTTTTTCAAGAAAGACAAACAAGCCGGTAATATCAAACTAGACCGGCTCAATCCTACAAAGAAGCATGAAGACAAGACTACCACCATTGTAGAAGACCAGAGCGAAGAATTATATCTCGTTGGAGAATGTAATCTTAGCTCTGATGATAGCTCATGGATCGTTGATTCTGGTGCTTCTTTTCACGTCACCCCTCATGGAAGCTTTTTCACAACCTATCAAAGTGGTGACTTTGGTAATGTTCAAATGAGAAATCAAGGAAGAAGCAAGATTGTTGGAAAGGGGGATGTTATTCTTACATCAAACACTGGATGTAAGATTGTTCTCAAGGATGTGAGACATGTTCCCGACATGCGACTCAATCTCATATCAACCGGAAAGCTCGATGATGCCGGCTTGCACAGTCACTTTGGCAGTGGCAAATGGAAGCTAACCAAAGGGAGTTTGATCATGGCTCGAGGAAGAAAAGAAGGCTCATTATACGTGACTCAAGCCAAGCTTTGCAAGGAAGAAGTAAATGTCGCAAGTGATGACATGAATATATGGCACCGAAGACTCGGGCATATGAGTGAGAAAGGTTTAAACATACTTTCTCGCAAGAAACTAATTCCTGATATGAAAGGTCTCTCTCTCACCATGTCATGATTGCTTAGCCGGAAAACAACATAGAGTCGCTTTCCGAAGATCGTCTACGCCTATGAGAAGAAAGCATATTCTTGATCTTGTGTATACTGACGTATGCTCCATGTCCGAGAGATCCAATGGAGGGGCATCATATTTCGTCACCTTTATTGATGACCATTCAAGGAAGGTATGGATATACCTTTTGAAGTCAAAAGATCAAGTTCTTGATGCTTTCAAGGAGTTTGTAGCCTAAGCAGAGCGAAGTACGGGTCAAAAACTCAAGTGTGTACGATCTGACAATGGTGGAGAGTATCAAGGTCCCTTTGAAGCGTTTTGCAAAGCTCATGGAATCAGAATGGAGAAGACACCACCAAAGACGCCACAACTGAACGGGCTAGCAGAAAGAATGAATCGAACGATCACATAAAGAGTTCGGTGCATGCTCTCTCACGCTAAACTACCCAAGCCATTTTGGGGAGAAGCCATAAAGACTGCAGTGTACGTCATAAATCTTACACCATCAGTTCCTTTGGAAGGCGATGTCCCGGAGGAAGTTTGGTCAGGTAAGAAGGTCTCTTACAACCATTTGAAGGTGTTCGGTTGCAGAGCGTTTGTCCATATACCTAAGGATGAACGAGCCAAGCTAGACTCCAAGACTAAAGAGTGCATCTATCTTGGGTCCCCAAGAGATGATTTCGGCTATCGGCTTTGGGATCCGGTTAACAGAAAAATTATCCGGAGCAGAGATGTTGTTTTCTTCGAAGATCAAACAATCGAAGACATCAACAAATCAAAGAAACCAAAGCTAAGGGTTGTAAGGAATGAAGATTCTCATAAGCCTCAAGATCATGAACAAGTGATTGGAGATGATGGCGAAGGGGATCCTATCATGGATCCGAATGGTGATGAAGGTGAAGAAGAAGTTCAAGTGGAGCCAGAGGAAGAACATGAGCCAAGAAGGTCTGGAAGAGAGACAAGACCATCTGTAAGATATTATCAAGATGAGTACGTTAATCTTACAGATGAGGGCGAGCCTCAAAGCTATGAGGAGGCCTAGGAGACACTCATAGAGATGAGTGGGTTGAAGCTATGCAAGATGAAATGCAATCCTTGCATGATAATCACACTTATGAGCTCATGAAGCTACCAAAAGGAAAGAGAGCCTTGAAGAACAAGTGGGTGTACAGGTTGAAGTATGAAGAGAGAAGCTCAAATCCAAGATACAAAGCTCGATTGGTTGTGAAAGCATTCAACCAGAAGAAAGGCATAGATTTTGAAGAAATATTCTCTCCAGTGGTGAAGATGTCCTCTATCCGAGTGGTTCTTGGTCTAGCAGCGGTTCTAGACTTGGAGATTGAACAACTCTATGTCAAGACGGCCTTTCTACATGGTGAACTCGAGGAGGAGATCTATATGGAGCAACCTGAAAGATTCAAGGTTCCAGAAAAAGAAAAATTGGTGTGCCGATTAAAGAAGAGTCTTTATGGCCTCAAGCAAGCCCCAAGACAATGGTACAAGAAGTTTGACTCCTTCATGGTGGATCATAACTTCAAGAAAACCAAGAATGATCATTTCGTTTTCATAAAAAGGTACGAAAGCGGCGACTTTCTCATATTATTGCTCTATGTTGACGATATGTTAATTGTTGGCCAAGATCGCAACAAGATAGCCGCATTGAAGAAAGATTTGGAAAGGTGTTTTGCGATGAAAGATGTGGGGCAAACGAGACAGATTCTTGGAATGAAGATCACTCAGGATAGGCCAGAGAAGCTTTTATGGTTGTCCCAAGAACGATATATTGAAAGGGTGTTGGAGAGATTCAACATGCAAAAAGCAAAGCCGGTGAGCACTCCACTTGGTGGACATTTCAAACTAAGTTCGAAGCAAAGTCCAACAAGTGAGAAGGAAAAAGAGGAAATGAAGACTACCCCATATGCATCAGCAGTGGGTAGTCTCATGTATGCTATGGTGTGCACCAGACCCGACATTGCATATGCCGTAGGAGTTGTAAGTCGCTTTCTCGCCAATCCAGGAAAAGAACATTGGAAAGCAGTTAAGTGGATCCTACGCTATCTACGAGGCACAACGAAGAAGTGTCTATGTTTTGGAAATGGAAAATTGGAGTTGAACGGTTACACCGATGCAGATTGGGCTGGTGATAAAGATTTAAGGAAATCAACATCAGGATACGTGACTACCTTTGCAGGGGAAGCTGTTTCTTGGCAATGGAAGCTACAAAAGTGTGTTGCCTTATCCACCACGGAAGCGGAGTACATCGCAGCAACGGAAGAGTGCAAGGAGATGCTATGGATGAAGAACTTCTTGCTTGAGTTGGGAGTAAAGCAAGAAAAGTACAACATGCTATGTGACAACTAAAGTGCTATTCAGTTAGCAAAGAATCCAACGTTTCACTCTCGTTCAAAGCACATCGATATCTGACATCGCTGGATCCGAGAAGTTCTGAAAGAGAAGCTCATACATCTCACAAAGGTACACACCGACGAAAACTGGTCAGACTTTATGACCAAGATATTACCGATCAAGAAGTTTGAAGATTGCTGCAAAGGCACCGGCATGACAATGGTTTCGGGCTAAGTCGAAAAGGGGGAGATTTGTTGGTTTTTTCCTCCATTAGCCCAAAACCCAAAAAATCATGATCCATATTAAGAGTCCAAAAGAAGAGCACAAGGAGGAAGAATTATCTAGAATTATGGAGAAGAAGAGAGAAAGTTATGGAGTAGAATAATTAATGTTAAATATTTTGAAATAAGATAATAATTTAGAGAAATCTAAAACATGTTAGAGTTTGCTACTTCACTTGTATAAATAGGGATACTTAGCACCATTTGTATCATCCAAGAATCAAGAAAAGCAATTGAGAGAAAACATTCAAGAAAAAATTCTAAGAAAGTTTCTAAAAGAATCTCCAAACACAAGCCTTAGTAGAAAATCCCTTTCCCAAATACAAAAGCTATCACAAATATAAACCGTCTACATTTCATCTTAACCTCTCAAAAAGAATATTATCCGCTATCTTTCCCAACACGTTATTCATCCCATTGTAAACCCATTTGTTAGTTTCATTAAGGATAAAGGTCAAGATCAGGACTACACACTCAGTGTTGAACATCCAGATTATTTCTTCTCTCGTTGTTCATAACAGTCCTAAGCTTCTTATCATATAGAATATATCATTAAAAACTCACACTATCTAGTTGCGACATGACTCGAAACACACAAACATTTAGAATGTAAAAAGACTTGCAGGAACAGTTTACTTCCCGGTGTAGTTTGGGCTAGCAACCTCATAGAGATCTCCTTGAGCACCATTGCGATCAGCTCTGTGAACATCGGTATCTGCATCCTGGGTAACCCATCCCATATGCTCATTGGTTCTTTTGTTCTTCTCCAAATGGGTTTAACAGACTGATGGAAATCAAAACAAATGAAGAATTCAGTCAATACAGTCAGGAAACGGTATGATTCTACATGAGCGTAAGCAGAGATGTAAAGGGTTGAATCAACGAACCAAGAAGCTCATCGTCAAGTCCTTTGGTCTTTAAGTATGAGAGACATCTGGAAGCCAATCAGAGCCGTGCTTAGGCTTTTTGGTGCTTAGGCTTTTTGGTGCCATAGGCCAAAAAACATAATATATAAAATTTAATTTAAAAGTAAAATATATAATTAAAATATTTTTAACCTTTAAAAAATTTATTTCACAGTTAAATATACTTTAATTTATATAATTAATTATTTTATGAATAACAAAATAAGTCAAGTTTTAATTAAATATGCATACAAAGGTTAGCATTATTAGACACAAAGTGTCCCACATGGGTAGTTGGAAGGGATCCTAAGCAATATATAAGATAGATGAGTCAATCCACTTAGGGGTGGGCGTTCGGGTATCCATTCGGGTTCAATTTGAGTCTATTCGGGTTTCGGGTTTTCGGGGTCAAAGATTTCAGCCCCATTCGGGTATTTCTAAATTTCGGTTCGGGTTTAGTTCGGATCTTTGCGGGTTCGGTCTGGATTCGGATAACCCATTTAAATGATTTTTAAAATTTTAAAATTCACTATATACCGTAAATTTCTCAAAATCTATAAACAAAATAATATATTACATATAAATTTGAATAAAATATGTCAAAATATCTAAACTTAACATATAAATTAGTTTGGTTTGAATATTTACATAACAAATCAATTTATATTTGAAGAACTTTTGGTGTTTTGAGTATATTTGAGCTATTTTAGACATTTATGTTTGACTATTTATATATATGTTCAAGTATTTTAGACAACTTAAAAGTATATTATATATTTTGGATTTTTTAATATACATTAAATCTAAAAATAATTAATATATTTAGATATACAAATCTATTTCGGATACATTCGGATACCCGAAATACTTCGGTTCGGGTCGGGTTCGGTTTCGGTTCTCTAGATACCAAAATTTTGAACCCGTTCGGATATTTAATAAATTTCGGTTCGGGTTTGATACTACTTTTTCGGATCGGGTTCGGTTCGGTTCTTCGGATTCTGTTTTTTTGCCCGGCCCTAAATTCACGTATCACCAATTGGTTTTAGGTTGGAAGTCCATCTAGCTTAACATGGTATCAGAGCCCGATCCACACAGTCTAACCCTTTCCACATCTATTTGGTACAAAGTTGGCCAATCGATCCTTGCATGAACATTCCGAGATTAACGCTCAAAGAGTCATCATCTCGAAGGGGCGTATTAGAAACAAAGTGTTTCACAACGGTAGTTGGAAAAAATCCTAGGTAATATAAGATAGATGAGACAATCCATTTATCGCTAATTGGTTTTAGGGTGGAAGCCCATCTACCTTAACAAACATTTAAAGTTCTTCCTTATTTGATAGAATTTCATATTTTTTAATACACGATCACACTAACTATTGAAAGAATCAATTTCTCGATAGTTAGACCAATAAATTGCTTCCATATTTGGATTCTTTTGTAAGATCTCTTAGTTTGTTTCGGGTCAAACTAAGTATTTAATGAAAAAACCCTCGAACTAACGTTATTTAATGAATTAAACCTTAGCAGGTCATAATTATCATTTCTACCGGTAAATCTTTAATTTAGGGATTTATTTTTAAGTAAACATAGTTGAGGGATTTTACCATTAAATTCTTTAAAAAAAAAATCAAAATTTTATAATATTATTTAAAAATTAGTAATTTTTTTTTGACAACACAAGCGAGAACTAAGTAACTGGACCGCGCGATTCAGTAAGCCAAACCGAAAGTATTGAATCAACATATAACATAGCTGAAGGAGAACTCCTCGCACCACTTGCAAGCTTGTCCGCCATAGTATTTTGTGCTCTTGGAATATGTCTGATCCGGAAGTTATGAAAAAAAGTCTTACTGCGTCTAAATTCTTTATATAATTTTTGTTATATTTTCTCGGTTTTTGCATTTTTAATTTATACATATATAATGTTGATGTTAAAACACATCAAACTCATATATTTACAAGAAAAAATTTAAAAATTCTAATTTTGAAAATTTAAGTTACTAATTTTTAGATAATATTATAAAATTGATTTTTTTTTAATGGTAAAACCCCTCAACTATGTTTACTTAATGTAGAAACCCCTAAACTAAAAATTTACCGGTAGTATTGGTAATTATGACCCGTTAGAGTTTACTTTATTAAATAAAGTTAGTTTGAGGGTTTTTCCGTTAAATACCTCAAACTTTTACCCAAAACAAACATAGTTTAGCGGTTTTAACGTTAAAAATCCTTAAAAAACGTTAATTAGATAATTAAAGACTGTCTTCATCTTCCGTTGAATTTCTATGGTTTCGAATTCCTGGAATATGATTAAAATATTTTGTAAATATTTATTCAGAGCACGGGTGGTGAATCAGCTGGTCAAAACTTTGTATAGCATGCCTGCTTATTGGCACGGTATATACATCAGCGAACCTTAAGAGCAAGAGACAATTTGATGTGTTTCAGACCTAACATTAACATAATTTGGAATCACCAATATGATTACAACAATACTGATCAGTCAAAGGCTTAGATAAATATATCCAAAATAAAACAAAGTTGCCGAGCTAGTTTGACAAAATAAAGGTATGTTCATAAGCGTCACTTTTAACCCCTAATTCTTCTCCTTAACTCCTGTTGCTCTCCATTTGCTTCTTCTTCTTCTCTTTTCTCCAACTGATCAACAATACATTCAATTCGCAAAAAAAAAGAAAGAAGAAGAAATCAACAATACATTCACATTTATATATATATATAAGGGGACAATATACTTTCTAATCTTCAACTTTGGCAAATGGTATAAAAGAAGCATAAACCCTTTTTCAAACAAAATGTACTCATCTTTCCATTGAGTCAAACCTTAACTCGGGGGGGGGGGGACTGAATTATACTTGGTTTAATTAGATCATACCTCTGATACAAGTCCATCAAACGGTAACAACGAGACAATGCAAGAGCTCACACTGTGTCGGAACGCTTTGCACAATATCAATCCACTCAACATTACCCCAAACCTCACCTTCATCATCAGTTTTCAACGTGATTCCCGCGCACCAAATCTTCTTTCTATTGTTGGGGTTATGTTTCATATAACCTTCCCACAAAAGTAAGAGCTTCCCACCACAGCTAACTAACTTAGTTGTATTTCTACTAGAGCCACCATTCCTTTTGTACAGCTCTCTTAATGAGTATAACCCTTTCATAACTTCCCAATCTCCTCCATCCTTTGTCCACCGGAAGTGGTAGAAGGCATAACTTATAAAATACCATACACCATCAATCTCACATGCTGACTTGGGAATATAGTAGTACTGTACACCACCATCGATCAAACATGTTGTTGACTCCCACAACTCCGCATAACTCTCCCAGTTATCTTGGCTTGTATCATAAGCATATGCTCGGTTTGGATTCCAAAAGAAAATCTTTCCTTTTATTTCTTTGATTGTGTAAAAGGTACAACTACCTATATTACGTATCTCAGTACCTGGGTCCGAGAGAGGTTTCCAAGTTTGTGTATTTGTTTCGAACACCTCAGCCCATGGCTCTTCCAGTTCTCCGCATCCTCCCATCACATATATTTTTCCATCGTAGAAACATGTGAGAGCATGGTTCCTGGGTACGATCATGCTAGGGGCATCACGCCATGTGTGAGTACGACAATCAAGGATTCTTACGGCTGATGACGGACGTGTACATTTGGGCATGGATAGTTCTGTCTTGATTGGTCCGCCGATGACATAAATATCTGAACCAACAACTAAGGTGGATTCTGATACTGAAGGAAAATCAGACGACGACGGAATTGGAGCCAACGATTTTCCTACGGTTTTCTTCTTTTTGATCGTGGAGACGGTTAGGGTTCGATTAGGGTTAATGCAGAGGGTAAACCATTGGGGAGATTGGTAACTTTCATCGGAGAGACAGACGTAGAGACACTGCTCGGTGGTTCCGATGTGAGATCGAGCTGTATAGAGCTCCGTGGAAGACAGGAGTGACCGGAAGCTTTTTGAAATGATTGAGAGTGTTGGGTAGTACATTCTCGAGATCCGGGCTAAACAGTTCACGAAGATTTCGTCTGGAAATAAAGAAAATGATGGACATGAAGGCGGTGCTGGTGGTGGTGAAGTCCTATTCTTCTTCTTCTTTTCCGGTGGTTCTATTTGGAGGTTCATAGGGGCGATAACTTTCTGGTGTGGGTGAAAACTAGGTTAAATGAGGAAAAGCTTATTTGCTAAAAGACATTATAAAGTTGTTATTTTACTAATAGCAGCAGCCCCACCCTCTTTTTGTTTTGCCAATTCGTTCTCTAATTTCGATTTTGATCATAGAAGCCCAAATGTTTTTAGACGTACTAGAGCTAAAAAGAAGTTATATTAAACTGTAACATATTAAACCGAAAGTTATTGTTATTTCTTTTCCAAAACATAGAATTCAACACGTACAACTTTTAATTAAGACAGCCTACGCTTTATTTGGTAAAGATGGCTCTAAACCTTTCTGAAGACAGACAGAACTCAACGTGTGAAATATTTGATGCTTCAAATCCTTGGTTAACTGCCTACAAAGAAGAACGAGTTTTTAAACCGTCGAACGTTGAGCTCCTGTTGAGTCATACGCCGATTCTTCGCATTTAGAAACCGTTTAGCCACCTAGGTCAAGAGATCAGCTCCCTTGTATCGGAGACACTTGTCATCGTATGTTTAGTAGTACTCGTTCAAACATTCAAGTAAGAATGGGCTGCACACAGAGAGAGAGAGGTTACAAATTAAATATTGCTAAGACGAGAATCTATGTTCTAATGTAGCAAAGCAAAGATTAGAGTTTATGAACCTTTTCTTTTCAAAAGACATAACAGCACCATTAAGTGATTCACCCGCTGCCTGATATACCAAGAGTGTTTCTCACATGATGATAATGAACCCAACACTTATCACATCAGAATCAAAATGTAAAATATATTTGATCCTTAGTGGAAATTTACAGGGCAAATAATAGTTATTTGTTCCGCGAGGAATGATCCTAAAAGGGTTAATCAAAAGAATGGTTTACATAGAAATCATGCTTGCTTGAAATGTTCACTGTGTTGCTACACTTTATTAAGTTTCTTGCATCTGGGATGGGCGGCATCTTCATCCCCCTGCATCTGACATTTCAACATGAAAAAATGTTCTATTCTATCTCTTCTTTTTTTCTCTATTTCAGTGAAAGTAGGAGCTCGAATCAAATACGGCGAACCTTATAAGCCTGAGACAATCTGATGTGTTTCAAAGTAGGAGCTCGAATCAAATACGGCGAACCTTATAAGCCTGAGACAATCTGATGTGTTTCAAAGTAGGAGCTCGAATCAAATTTTGAGAATTTGACGTGATTCACGAAAATCAAACAACTATATGGTTAATTATGTTAATGACTTTGTACTTTCTTCTCTGATACTCTTCTTTGCTCCTCTTTTTTTTCTTCTCCGTGACTCTCCGTGGCTTCCAACTAACGAGGGTTACAAGCCGTCGTCGTGTTGTGTTTTTTCTGTTTCCTATTTTTTGTTCTGTTTTCCTTTTTTTTTTTTAAACGTCTAGAAATAGGTTTTAACCCAAAGTAAAGAAACAATAGGGGGCATCAGACATATCTGATGATTCTAATAATGAAACACATACAAGGACGACTAACATCTTAAGGGAAAGATCTGTTAGTTAACTCCTTGTGCCTCTCGCTGTAATCTATTGTGCAGCCAAGCAGGACCTCCAAGCGCAAGATAGGATTGAAGACGTCCATCCCGCAATACACTCTTTGCAATGTCCCTGACTATCTGATTTGTCTCAATTGTTTCACCTTCAAATACGACCGGGTTAAGCTGGTCTCGTAGTAAGAAGATTTGCTGCAACAAACCTCTGTACCGTAGCCAATTAACCGGTGAGGAAAGTGCCCCAATGGTGTCTTGATGATCTGAAGCTGTGATGATGTCCATAGCTCGTACACTCTGTAGTACCCATATGATCCCACGTAGTTCAGCAACTAATCTTGATGGCGAGCTTGTGAACGCATCTCTGGCATGATGTTTCACGTCCCCCCTATTATCTCGTGCGATCCAAGCCATGCCACTAAGTAACTGAGGATTTCTCTAATTCGCATGCATGTTGAACTTGATAAGCCCTGTTTCCGGCGGTGCCACCGTTCTCTCTTGTTCATCTCCTCATTCTGTTGTTCCATCTCCTGCCCTTTAGCGTTTGCTACGAACCACAGCGCAGCTTCCTCCAATCCTCAGCACCTCTTTAGCATAGCCTTCTTGAGTAATGAAGATTCCATTTTCTTCTTGCTTTACTTCAATGCCAAGGTAGTATGACATCAATCCAATGTCGGTCATCTCGAACTCCTTTGTCATCTCCATCTTGAAATCTTCAAACATAATCGGATTGTTGCCAGTGAATATTAAGTCATCAACATATAAGCATGCAATCAATATATCATTGTTTTGAGTTTGATATAAAGTGCATGCTCATATGGACACTTGATGAAGCCTTTCTCCTTGAAGTACTTATCAATCCGAGTGTTCCATGCTCTTGGTGCTTGCTTTAATCCATAAAGCGCCTTGTTTAGCCTTAAGACTTTGTCTTCTTCTCCTTTGACTATGTAGCCTTGTCGTTGTTCGATGTAGACTTCTTCCTCAAGGTCTCCATTTAAGAAGGCTGATTTTACATCCATTTGATGTATTCTCCAACTCTTTTGGGCTGCCAATGAAATGATTAGTCTAACAGTTTCTAAGCGAGCAACTGGAGCAAATACCTCATCATAGTCGATCCCGGCTCTTTGACTATAGCCTTTTGCCACCAATCTTGCCTTGTACCTTTCAACTTCTCCTTTAGAGTTCTTCTTTGCCTTGTACACCCACTTTACACCAATTGCCTTGTGTCCATTTGGAAGTGAAGCTAACTCCCATGTATCATTCTTTTGAATCGACTTGATTTCCTCATCCATTGCACTTCTCCATGACTTCTTTTCTTGGGCTTCTTCAAAGTTCATAGGCTCGTAATCCGCAAATAGACAAAATAAAGTAAGATTGCCTTGATTTTCGGTTACCTCGTAGATGTCTTGTAGACTTCTAAAACGCGGAGTCCTTTCACTTGAGCTTTCATCTCCTTGAGAACTTGTTGTTGGTGAAGTTGGTGGTGTAGCTGGCTCTTCTCTCGGTTGCTCCACATTCTCTTCTTCAAAGCATGGAAAGAAGTTCTAGTCTTCATTATTTGATCTCCAATCCCATTCTCCTTCTTCGTCAAAGATGATTTTCCGACTAATGATTGTCTTCTTTGTTTCAGGATTGTAAAGCTTGTAGCCTTTGGAGTTAGCGTCATACCCAATGAAGATGTACTTCTCACTTTTATCATCTAGTTTGCTCCGCTTCTCGTCTGGAACATGAGCGTGAGCAATGCTTCCAAAGAATCTTAGGTGTGAGACTCCCGGCTTCCTTCCGCTCCAAGCTTTTTGTGGTGTCTTTTCTAAAACACTCTTTGCTGGAGAACGGTTTGATATATAAACCGCATAAGCAACTGCTTCTGTCCACAACTCCTTTGGTAGCTTCTTACTCTTGAGCATGCTTCTTGCCATCTCAAGTATTGTCCTATTCTTTCTTTCCGCTACTCCATTTTGTTGAGGGGTTCTTGGCACCATCAACTGTCTTCGGATGCCATTATCTTCACAATACTTCAGAAACTCTTTGGACATAAATTCTCCTCCTCGATCTGATCTCATGGACTTGATCTTAAGACCACTTTCCTTCTCAACATGGGCTTTAAACTTTTTGAAATTTTCAAACACTTCTGATTTTTGTTTCAAAAAGTAAACCCATGTTTTCCTTGAAAGGTCATCAATAAAGAGAAAGAAGTAGTTACTCTTACCAAGTGAACTTGGTTTGATCGGACCACATACATCTGTATGTATGAGTTCTAGTGGCTTTCTTGCTCTTGTCTCCGACTCCTTTGGAAAACTCATCTTGAATTGCTTTCCAAGTGAGCAACCTTCACACACTTGATTTGGATGATTGATGCAAGGTAATCACTTCACCATTTCTTTCTTGGAAAGTAGCTCTAAGCTTCCAAAGTTGAGATGCCCAAATCGAAGATGCCAAAGCCAAGATTCCTCCTTGTAGCACATCTTGAGACATCGTGCAATGTCATTTTGAATGTTTAGGATAAACATTCTATTGCTTGACATTGGCACCTTTGTGATGAGATTATTTGTATTATCTCTTAAAGAAAGGCTATTATCTTTTAGTCGAATGTCATAACCTTTCTCTAAGAGTTGTCCTAGGCTCAAGATGTTGGTCTTCATGCTTGGAATATAGTAAACGTTGGAAATGAATTGATGATCTCTATTCTTCAAGCAGATGAGAATATTTCCTTTACCTTTCACCTCCATCTTCGATTCATCTCCCAAAGCCACATTGGTTTTCAACGATTCATTGAGCTCCACGAACATGCTTTTATTCCCACACATGTGGTTGCTTGCACCACTATCAAGGTACCACTTGTGAACCTCATTTGGTTCATCCTTCTTGTAAGTCAACAACATCATATCTTCTTCCTTACGCCATTCTTCAACATAGTTGGACATCTCTTCAACTCTATTGTTGTTTGGAGTTTTGCATTCAGAAGCATAATGTCCAAACTTTCCGCAACTATAGCATTTGATGCTTGATTTATCGTACCTTGATTTTGGGTTTCCTCTTCCACGACCTCTTGATGAATTCTCTCCTCTTTGGTTGTAGTTGTCTTCATAAGGTCTCCAACCTCGTCCATTTACACCATGGCCTCGTCCTTGGAAATGACCGCCACCACGTCTTGGATTGCTTCGGCCACTTTCTTCCTTGTGATCAATTCTCATCTTGAGAACTTGCTCCACAATATCTTCTTTCTTCTTCTTCTTTTTTTCATAAGCTTGTAGTGATCCAAGAAGTTGCTCCATCGTCATAGTCTCCAAGTCCTTTGTCTCTTCAATCACGGTGACGATATGCTCGAATTTTGAATCCAATGATCTAAGAACTTTCTCCATGATTCTCACCTCATCTAACTTCTCACCATTTCTTTTTAGGTTATTAGTAACCGTCAAGACTCTTGAGAAGTAATCTGAGATGAGTTCTCCTTCCTTCATTTGTAATGCTTCAAATTCTCCTCTTAGAGTTTGAAGACGTACCTTCTTAACTTGTTCTGCTCCCTTGTAAGATGTCTGAAGCTTCTCCCATGCTTCTTTGGATGTCTTTGTTCCAGCAACCTTCTCAAATGTATCTTCATCTAATCATTGATAGATTAGACAGAGAGCCTTCTTGTCTCTCTTCCTTGAATCTCTCAAACCATCCTTTTGTGTTTGAGATAAACCACCCTCATTCTCTGGTTCAACGAAGCCTTTCTCGACTATCTCCCACACATCATGTGCTCCTAAGATAGCCATCATCCTAAGACTCCAATTGTCATAGTTGCTCTTAGTGAGCAATGGAACTTGGAAGGGAACATCATTGTTTGCCATCTTCAAAAGGAACTTGTAGCTCTGATAGCTTTTTGTTGGAATGAAAAAAAACTTTATAAAGACGGAGAAAGTGTTTAAGTGTTTGAAGAGAAAGAAGTTTTGTGAAGAAGAAAGATTTTATAACTTAGAAGAGGATTTATTATTACTTGAAAGTTTGTTACAAACTTGATTATTTCTTGGTGATACAAAATGAGAAGAGAGTAGAGGTATTTATAGCCTCCAAAGTACAAAATATCTTACATATTTTAATCTTAAATCTAGAGAATTCTACTTAAAAAATCTAGATTATTTTATCTTAATTATCTAGATATTTCTATAAGAATATCTAGATTTTTATTTTAAGGAGGTGGATGATTTTTCTAGAATTTGGGCTAAGTTTTGGATCAACACATGATTAACCCAATAATGTTTGATCCAAATCAAGTTTATTTTTCAACAATGCCGGCATTGGAAACCCTGAGATATTCCAAATCTCCTCCGCACTGCTGCAATGAAATAGCAAGTGATTGATGGTTTCTCTGTCTTGCTTGCAAACCTGACACATCGGATTTAGGTTCAGCCCTCTCGAGTTTAGCCTATCTGTAACTGCTATTGCACCTGAAAGAGCACGCCACAAGAACATTTTGATTTTGGGAAGTGTCGCTATCTTCCATACTGCTTTCTTGAGCGTTATCAGTTGTTTTTCTTGAGGTGATCTTGTTGCCTCCCTTTGAGAAGACAAGTTTGCTATCAGCGAGTAACCACTCTTAACCGTGTAAGATCCATGCTTCGTATATGCCCAAACAAATCTATCTGCCATGTTGCCAATGGGTATGGCTGATATGCGCTTCACTTCATTTTCCGGAAAGAGCTCCATTAAAAGGTCTGCTCTCCATTTACCATCACCATAAATAAGCTCAGACACTTTGAGCATAACGTTGGATAAGGTTTGTTTATTCACCGGTCTTCTTGGAACATCATCCATAATACATTTCTCAGACCACACAAAAGTATCAGAGCCATTCCCAACCAATTTCATCAGACCTTGCGGTAGGAGTTCCCTGCCAAAGATGATGCTACGCCATGCGTAAGAAGGTCGATATCCTCTTCCACTTTCCAAGAAAGACGTTTTAGCAAAGTAACGACCTTTGAAGATTCTTGCAAGCAAGCTATTCGGTTCATTATAAATTCTCCATGCTTGTTTAGCAACTAAAGCTTGGTTGAAATCTTCAATATCACGGAATCCTAGACCTCCATTCTCTTTTGATTCACATAACTTCTTCCAAGTAATCCAGTGAATTTTCTTCTTTCTCCACTCTCACTCCACCAATAATCAGCCATTGCACTCATGATTTTCTGACAATGGTGTTTCGTTAGACGGAAACAAGACATCGCGTACACAGGAAGGGCCATGGAGTGCCTCCTTTCCCCCAAGAGAAAGCATTTTGGTATACCATCAATTCAGTCTTTTGTTCAATTTCTCTCCTATGAACGCCATCATCTTTTGTTTCGATCCACTAAAACTCTCTGGTAGCCTCAGATACATCCTTGCGCCACCTTCATTCTCAATGCTCAAGATCTCTGCGATCAGTCTTTGCATTACGGGGTCCACATCTGCGATCCATAGGTGATCGAGGACTTCTGAAAGTTGATCTCCTGCCCAGAAGCAGTTCCATATAAACGCAAGCACTTCAGAAAGTTCGAGCACTCTTTCAGGTTTGCCTTACAAAGGAATAAGCTGTCATCCGCAAATAACAAGTGATGTATCGATGGACAACTCCTAGTCAACTTAATTCCAGTAATATCACCATTCAACTCAGTTCTGTTCATTATATTCACCAAAGCCTCAGCGCATAAAATGAACAAGAATGGTGATAATGGATCACCTTGTCTTATACCCCGTTCTGGAACAATATGCCCATAGCATTGCCCATTCATCATCACCGTATAAGTGACTGAACGCACGCAACACATGATCAATCTTACCCACTTCGTGTGGAATCCCATCTTTAAGAACAAAGTCTCCAAAAAATCCCACTCAACCTGGTCGTATGCCTTCGACATGTCTGTCTTTATGGCAATGTAGTCCTCCTTACAACCAGGGTTTGTCTTCAGCCCGTGGACCAGCTCGTGCGCAATAAGAAGATTATCAGATATCAATCTTCCGGCAACAAATGCACCCTGTGTCGGAGATACAATATGTGGCAATATGCCTTTTAAGTAGTCCTTTTTTTTAAGTTAATAATTATATTTTATCTTTTTTTTTTGAAAAATTAGATATGAGTTGGCAACTTATTAATGGATGGTGAGATTCACTCTGGAGTGAACCCAAGAAAAACTCCAAAAATATATACAAGTCCTTTACGATTTACTAAATAGCAACCCACCATTCTTTTGTTTTGCCAATTTGTTCTCTAAATTTGATTTCGATTATAAAACCCCAACTTTTTCAGACGTTGGAGCTAAAAAGATGTTATGTTTGAAGATTACCAAAAAAAGAAGTTTGAAGATTACCAAAAAAAAAAGTTTGAAGTTTGAACATACGTTGTTTCAACCAAGAGAGTTTTAACTGCAACATATTAAACCGGAAAATCCCATGTAAAACCTTCAAAGTGACATGTACTTCCCCATTTTAAACCTCCAAATATTTTGATTTGAAAAAAAAGCTTGACACAAAAAATATTCTCAACAAAAACTACGAAAATGATTCACGTGTTTTTCTAAGTTTATGGTGGAGAGAGTTATAAATTCCGTTGACGTTGTGTTTAACTCCGTCTGATTTCATGTAGCATGTGCTTTATCGCTGCGACCATCCCCAATAGTTTACCTTATTTTTTAGTTTAAAATAGATTAATTATATAATAAAATTGTGATATTCTCTAATGTTACTCTATTTTAGAGTGAAAAATATAATGATGAAAAAAAAAATAATTTACTCTATATATAAAGTAAACCCATTTTTTACTCTATTATAAAGTGAAAAATAGAGTATCATTGGAGTATTTTCATTCTAAACTCTATTTTATACTGAAAAATAGAGTGGGAGTGGGAGATGCACTAAACACAATGTTTATCAGTATACAGTTCATAAACAAAGAACATAACAACCCAGATTTATCTTACCCATTAGAAATATAACATTAGCCATGTTCGTTTACTGAACGCCGCGACCAACTCTAGCTACTGAATTTTGTTCATAATTTTCTTCAGCACTGGTCGCTGGTGACGGAAAATAGAGGACGCGCGACAGTATAATCGACGGAATCCGGTGATGTTTGTGATGCTGAAATAAATAGCGTCAGTGCTCATCTTTTTTTCTCTCTTCCCTACGGCCGAAAAACATGGTTGCTCTCTCGTTCTTGCTTTTCTCGCTTTTTTAAATTTATTTTTTCCTTTTAAATTTTAGTCGCTCGGGTTGGTCGCGGCGTTCAGTAAATGCACATGGCTATTATTGAAATTATATTTTAGAGAAACATAATTAAAACTGTTAACCTAAATTTTTTTGCAAATTTCAGAAAAAAAACTATCGAGGGAGACACCACATGACTCATAAATTAATTTGGAATCAGACTACTATCTTATATATTAAAACAGAAGTCATGACTTTGTTCATATGTGATTTTTTTTATTTGGATCATCCTCTAGAAAGTTTATCAAATTTTACATAACTTAATCATCGTATCTTTTAATATCTTTATCTTTTATTTAAAATACAAATAAATATTGTTTAAGAAAATTCTAAGAATATCTTTTCAGAATCAGGATAAAATTTATTTTTGAAAATTAATTAAATTAAATTTTAATTATCATAAAATATAATTAAAATTTCAAATTAAATTTATTTTGATTGATGAACGAAAATTAAGATCATATAAATATTTTAATTATATTTTAATGATAATAAAAATATAAATTGATTAATTTTCAAAATATATTTAGATCTTTAAAAGATTTTGTTAGAAAGAAATATCATTTCTGTTTCAAATAAAAATATTTACTACAAAATTAGTTTGTAAGTACAATATTTTATAGTTTCTCTTTTAAAAATATTTTTTGTTGTTCTTAACAGTATCTCAAAATATTTCTTCTTTATTATGTAGGTCCAATTTAATTTAACTTCCATATATAAATTTCAAATTTAGAAATAAATGGGTCTGTCAAACCAGTGGGATACAAATGGGTCTTTGTTCTTAACAGTATCTCAAAATATTTCTTCTTTATTATGTAGGTCCAATTTAATTTAACTTCCATATATAAATTTCAAATTTCAAGTTCGGCGTCCCGAACCCCATCATTGGGAACAGTCGGATCAGTTGGTGTGGCCGGCTCACTTGGCTCGACCGTTCTGGTCGGCTCGGCCGGTCCATCAATGTCCTGGACGGTTTCCTTGATGCTCTCGGATCCAACACCTCTCTTGGACTTTCGAGGCTGTTTATCTTTGGAACCAATAGGTCTACCACGTTTGAGACGTTGTTTAGACTCTGTAGCCACTTGACCTTGTCCCTTCTGGACATCTATTCGTATAGGTGCATTACAAACCGGTATATATGACTTTGTCACTCGATTTGGGTCAGCAAATGTATATGGCAGTTGATTAGCTAGCTTTTGAAGATATATAATCTTTTGGACTTCCATATCACATTCTTTATTCCGAGGATCTTGCCAAGATATTGATGGTCGAGACCATTCTATTTCTTTGCTCAACCGGCTGTTATCTCCCCCTAAGGTCGGATATGTGGACTCATCAAACTGTGAGTCTGCGTATCTGGCCTTAAACAAATCACCGGTTGTTGGCTCAAGATACTTTATAATGGTTAGGGAGTCATATCCAATGTATATTCCCATCCTCTTTTGTGATCCCATTTTAGTTCTCTGTGGTGGAGCAATTGGAACGTAGACGGCACATCCGAATGTTTTGATGTGGGACACGTCTGGCTCATGACCCGTGAGTAACTGGGATGGCGAATATCTATGCTCACTAGATGGCCTGATGCGAATCAGTTCTACTGCATGTAATACTGCATGTCCCCACGCTGATACCGGGAGCTGAGACCTCATGAGTAATGGTCGGGCTATCAGCTGGATACGTTTAATAAAGGATTCGGCCAAGCCGTTCTGTGTATGTACATGTGCCACGGAGTGTTCTACACTTACCCCCATGGACATACAATACTCATTAAACGCCTGGGACGTAAACTCACCAGCATTGTCTAGACGTATAGTCTTTAACGGGAAATCTGGAAAGTGTGCTCTCAATCTTATTATCTGAGCAAGTAGGCGTGCAAATGCCAAGTTCCGTGTGGATAGTAGACAAACATGCGACCATCTGGTCGATGCATCAATCAGGACCATAAAATATCTAAACGTCCCACTAGGTGGGTGTATTGGTCCACATATGTCTCCCTGAATCCTTTCCAGAAAATTTAGGATCTCTTTATCAACTTTGGCTGGTGATGGCCTAGTTATGAGTTTTCCTTGTGCACATGCGGCACATGTGAGATCGTTTGGGACAACTCCTTTGAACGTGTGCCCTTGTGAGTTCATCATCAACTTTCGCATCATGTTATTACCGGGATGGCCAAGCCGGTTATGCCATATAGTGAAGATTTCGCAGGCATTAGCCTCGATTATACTGATCTTTGCATAGTATAGACCAGTAGACATTACAGATATGGTTTCTAGGATCTTTCTGTTGCCTTTGGTGATCGAAATTATGTTAAGGAATTCATCATTTCCTTCTCCCCATGTTTCAAGATGGAAACCATTCAATCTTATGTCTTTGAAACTCAATAAGCTTCTTTTAGAGCTTAGGGAATACAAGGCATTTTTGATCTCTAGATGAGTGCCCTTAGGCATCAATACATATGCCTGGCCGTGACCTTCAATCAGGCCGGCTATACCTGCAATGGTGTGTACGTTTGCACTTTGCATTGTGAGATTTATGAAATATCTCTTGTCTCTAAGTATTGTATGACTTGTGCCACTATCCACCACGAGTATGCTCGTTTCATCATTCATTCTATAAGTAATAAGATTTCTAATCTCAGAGACTTTATAAAACTTTAAAGTTTTCTTATTATAATTTCAGAACACCAATCAATGAAAATAAAAACAAACACCAAAGCAATCATAAAGCAATAAGACAAGTCGTATCGAAATGTAATCCTTGAGACAATCAGAAGTCTCAAAATCCATTAGGTCGTCATTAGCAATGTCGGATTCTTTATCAGCCTCATAACCGGAATTATGAACCGTGTGAACCTCCGGGTTCTTGTTCTTAAGGTTTTCTTGGTAGAGCTCACATAAGTGCTTAGGGGTTCTACAGTTCTTGGCCCAATGGTTGCCCATTCCACATCTGTGACAAACGGATTTGGTCGAGTAAGACGGTTTGGATATGCCGCCTCGACCACGGCCATTGCTACCTCGGCCACGGCTATGATTGGAACCACGACCACGGTTATTGTGGTTTCCTTTCCGGCCGGTCGAGAAGTTGTCTCGGCTGTTCGAGTAATTGTCACGGCCACGCCCCTTGTAACCACCACGGTCATAGCCGTGTGATCTCTTATTGTTTTGGACGTAGTTGCACTCATTAGGGCCTTTCTTTTCAACTTCATTGGCCTCTGGTAATGGGGCTGTTCCAACAAGTCTAGCTTCACTGTTCTTCATCAGGAGCTCATTGTTTGCCTCGACCAGGAGCAGGCACGAGATCAGATCAGTATATGTGGCGAAGCCCTTCATTCTGTACTGCTGTTGCAGTATCACATTCGATGAATGGAATGTAGAGTAAATCTTCTCAAGTAACTCTTCTTCGGTTACTACTTCACCACAAAGTCTCAGCATTGAGACCGTCTTAAATAAGACTGAATTGTACTCATCCACCGACTTGTAATCCAAGAATCTAAGATTCTTCCAGTCGTTTCTAGCCTTTGGAAGTAACACCGTTTTCTGGTGATCATATCTATGCTATAAAGCATCCCAAAGTTCTAGTAGATTTTCCATCGTGATGTACTAATCTTTTAGACCTTCAATGAGGTGATGGCGTATAATACTTATAGCCCTGTACCGATTCTTATCGGTCTCATTGTTGCCCTTGATGATAGTATCACCAAGTCCTTTTGACCTTAGACTGATTTTTGTATCTAGCGCCCACTGCAAGTAGTTATCTCCGGAGAGATTAAGGGCTGCATAGTCTCTGTTTGAGATTTTCGACATCTGAATCACATCATCATTTAAAATTGAGTTTCACAATGTGATCATGCGGCCGCAAAATATATTAACAAGCTCGGCCACAAACATGTCTTACGCATTTATGAAAAACAATCAATCTAGAAACGACCATGGTGCGATCAATTCATCAAGCCACTCGGCCATGCAGTTATATCTAATGCAACCGGTTTCAAGATTGTATAAACTACATGCTGGTTGATTCTTATTTAAACAGTATGAATGCAATCCATATTCAGATTCATATGTATGCAAGAAATCCTTAATCAGTCCTAGGGTTTCTGATTTAAACACTAGTAGGATTCGGTTTTAAGATTAAGGTTTCAAGGCCTTTAAGTTTTAAACTCTAGATCAGATTATTTCAATCAATCTAACAATCCTAAACCTCAGATTTTATCAAATCAATCAACCAAACAAGAAAAAATAATATCGGTTTCAAGCTTTAGGTTTAGGGTTTTCGATTCCAAAATTAGGGTTTCTCAAATTCAGATCAGAAACAAATAATCAATCAAACATATTCTAATGGAATCGATTCTGGTTACTAGTTATGAGATTTGTAGATTTTAATTGTGTAATTTCTAGGGTTTCATCAAGAACAAAATTTCCATAATAATGGATTAGGGTTTTGTTCTATCTAGGTTCTTAGATCTCGGTATACCTTTGCTTTGTAGAGGTTTAGAACCGGACCACCAAAGAGAGAGAGATCAGGAATGGATGAAACTCCAAGCTGAGACAAACGGACGCTTGCTGTCTTCTATCGGGTCGCAAATGGGGGCGGACGCGGGTCTGTCTCAGATGCGAGGCGTCTCGGATGCGATCTGCGAGATGGACGGGTTTCGTCTGACCTGGGACGTGAGCTGAGGACGTTTAGGAGTTGAGAATGGATCGCCTGGGTTCAAGGATGAACGAAGAACGTGTCTAGGGTTTATGAGAGTCACCGGTTTTAGGCTTTTATGTTTCGATTTTGTCTCACGGTTTTTGGGAGTCTATCGTGCTGATAACGTGTTGTAAAGAATGGGGAAATCGTGTATATTATTTCTGAATAATAAGTTCCCTTTATATAGGGGTTACAAGGAAGAGATAAAAGGAAAGAGTACAAAACTTAATCCAACAAGAAATAGAAAAACTACTAAACATAAGAAAAGGAAAACATCCTAATACTAAGTCGTTCAAACAGTGGCCGACTCTCTCTCCCTTGGACACGGCCGCGGCTGGGCCTAGTCGTGGCTGACGGGCCTTCTCTTCTGGTCTTGGTTAATAGAAATCCACTCCATGATTTATAACATTTATATGGTATTCGGTAATATTATAAAATATTTTAATTCAACCTAGTATATATTAAATTAACAAGAAATAATTTATTATTGGGTTAATTAGGTGAATATACAAATTATAGCAAAAATTTGAAGAAGTGTGCATTTGTTTTATTAATTTGCAAACATGGACATTGAAGGTGGCGCATTGACATTTTTGTCCTCGACAGCAATCTGATACACCTACTAGCTTGACTTGGAACCGGCAAATTGTCAGGTTATAAATTGTCTTATTACTCAATTGATGAAAGGTTGAAAAGGACGTGAGCAAATTGAAAAAGAAAATAACTTAAGTATATATGTGTTATCTACTTCCCCACATATGAAACCGGTTACGTAAATAATAATTTAAAAAAGAATTGATCGACGAAACCAAGCCACCTCTTTCTCTTTCATGTCCTTGCTCGCCAATTCCATCGTGGATTTCTTCTTCCCCATCAACTGAAACCGGAGCCACCATGGTCGTCGTCTCGCGAGAGGACCACTTCCGCGAACCACCACAAACTCCGTCTTCCTTCTCGGCTCTGTGCCAGCTTCTCCGCCACGACAGGACCACTTCCGCATTCCTCTGCGACATCTTTGTCTTCCTCGTCGTGTTCTTCAAAATCCTCAGCCACAACAATCGCTCATAACCACCGTGACTCACATTTTTTCCGGCGTGGAAATACCAATCCTAGGGCTCCATTCTTCGTCATGTCTTTGCCCCTTCGAGGCCGGTTTCACCGGATTCAGGCTTTGCCGTCGGGATTGTAATGAAGAAGAGTTCCAATGGTGATTTCCCATACTTTGCAAAACAGGTCCCTGAACTTCTGGTTCTTTACAAAGAGATCCAGACTTTCAGTATGTGCAGAAATATCCTATTAATTCAGCCCCAGACATTTCAATCACACAATTTAGCCCAAGCAAATATTCTGAATTTACAGCGTCGGTCTCTGAACTTTTGATAACTTCGCTTCTGAACCCTATGTACAAAGTCAAGACAAGGAATATAACGGGATAAGTTACTTTGTAACCAGATATATTTATAAAATTCGATAAGTCTATAACGAGATATCCAGATATATGTAGTACAAACCGATCCTAAAAATATCACAACATTACATATATTTATAGTATGATTTTTAAACACTACACTAAATATAAACTAGTCCTACATACTAAATATAGGTAGAAAAGCGTAAAACAACCTCAAAATTAGAAATCACTATACCCTAAACCCTAACATCGATGAACCCAAATATCATAGGTTTTAACTATGTTAAGTAAGAACCGTAGTGGGTAAAACATTTAGAACTAAGTAAATAATGATAAATATACTTTGGAAAACTACTATATAATAGAACAAAAATACTAAACACTAAACTCACACGCCCTAACTCACTAAACCCAAATAGCATTTGTTTAAAGTTTATTTAGGTTTTTAAATAGTAAACCACACATTTAACATAACCGTGAGGCTATTTTTTATAATTGGAGGCTATGTGGCGTAAAATCCGTATAAAATTGACTTACGACTATGATAAAATTCAAAAAACAATCTTTTTGGATAATTATTACAACGCCCGTACACATAAAAATCAGAACCCTAACTATTAGAGGTCACAGCAGATAAATTTTAAGTTGTAGACCAAAAACCTTTAACCATGATATTAGTTAGAGAACACCGTCATCAAAATAGTATAAACTAGTCATAGATACAAAAACAACATCAAAATTAGTAATCACTATACTCTAAACCCCTAACATCCCTAAACCCAAATATCATAGGTTTAAACTATGATAAGTAGTTAAACAATTAAACATAAATTATAAATACCCCTTAACCATTGGGTTAAAGTTCATCAGATCTACTACAAAACAGTATACATTATTCATACATACTAAATATAAAAAGATAATTGTAAAACCAACATCGAAATTATTAATCACTATACCCTAAACCCTTACATCCCTAAACCCTCAGATACCTAAACCCAAATATCATAGGTGTTAAGTATGTAAACACTTAATCATAACATGATAAGTTACTTTGTAATCGGATATATTTATAAGATTCGATTATTCTCTAACGAGATATCCAGATATATGTAGTACAAACCGATACTAAAATATCACAACATTAAAATAAAATGTAATCTAGAGATGTTTACAGTATAATATAGCAATGATTTTCTTTTTTTTGTAAATTTTATATATTAATTGATTAATAGTATCAGATATACGGTGATGAATCTGATTAAATATATATATAATGGGTTTGTATTCATCTTGTAGATCTATATATTTATTCGTGTGACATATTACATTTTTAAATTAGTAGTATTCGAGAGATATATGTTAAATATCCAGGTATTTATTCTGCTATCCGGTTGTTTCGTCCATGAAGGCTACAATGCTCTGTCTTCATTGCCTTTCTTGATTTGGCTTCTTAGAGTCATGATCTTTATCGCCTTTCTTGGTTTGATTTCTTAGAGTCATGATTGGTTTGGTTTTGGTGCAAAAACTCTAAAACGAGCCTACTCCCTCAGATACGTCTGTCTATGGCTGCATTTATCGAGTTCGTCTGCTTGGGTTAAAGTTCATCAGATCTACTACAAAACAGTATACATTATTCATACATACTAAATATAAAAAGATAATTGTAAAACCAACATCGAAATTATTAATCACTATACCCTAAACCCTTACATCCCTTACATATAAAAAGATAATTGTAAAACCAACCATTTAAGATACGGGAAACTCGGTTCTGAGTAAACAAAAAGTTGGATGCTTTATATGAAAGGCAACAAAGATTTTTCTCTATAATAATGCAACGCACTTGTTCTTGTACATAATGATTAAAAAGGAAAAAGAATTCAAACTTTGATGAGCAGAACCAACCAAGAATTGAGAATCAAGAATCACTAAGGTGAAATTTTTATGCATTAGGAACACAGAGTTAGTAAAACAAAAATCATAAAAGCAATGAGATATATACTCGAGAGAGAGAGAATCAAACATCTCAGAAGAACCCAGAAAGAGAAACCAAACTAAATCTTTCAAAGCTCAGTGTTTGTTAAGTTCAACTCAAAATGGGTTCTTCTACTTCAAAAACCTCTTCTTCAGCTTCTTCTACTTCTCTCTTCTTCCTCGGAGATGAAGCTTGCCTCTGAGTCCCCATCTCCGGCGATCCACAAAGCGTTCTCTTTTCCGACGCCGTTGGTTCACAATCCTCCGGCTAGAAAAGGCAACACTCACCATCTCGTTTCCCTCACTTCCACTTCTTACGGGCTCTCTCCTCCTCAAATTCACCTCCGGCCAAGAGACGTCTCCTCGTATCTCAATCGCCGACAAGAACACGACAGATCCGGGCTCACGCGAGTGGATTCCACATAAACCTAAGAACTTGAGAATCTTACTCTCCTGAAAGACCATCACCAAACCTTAGTCAGCAAACGAACAAACAAACAAGAAGTACTTGTTTTCTCTCAGATACGCAGAACAAAGTTGAGACCTTTTTTAAAAAATATTAAATATGCAATATTGAATATGAAATAAAAATAATAATATTGGTTGGTGAACCTATATTATGTTTTTTTTTTAAAATTACTAGTTGCAAAAAAAAAGTTTTTTTTTTTAATATTTTAACGCCTTCAGCAAAACACTAAATCCTAAACCATAAATCCTAAACCCTAGGGCAAACCCTAAACCATTGGGTAAACCATAAATCCTAGGATAAATCCTATACCCTAAATAGAAACACTAAACACTAAATTTTAAAAACACTAAACCTTTAATCCTAACCCTTAATCCCTTCGACAAATCCTATTGGTTGGTGAACCTATATTATGTTTTATTTGTAAAAAAAATTTACTAGTTGCAAAAAAAAAATATTTAAAAAAAAATATTTTAACGCCTTCAGCAAAACACTAAACTCTAAACCATAAATTCTAAACCCTAGGGTAAACCTTAAACCCTTGGGTAAACCATAACCTCTTGGATAAATCATATACCCTAAATCAAAACACTAAACACTAAATTTTAAAAACACTAAATCCTTGATCCTAACCCTTAATCCCTTCAACAAATCCTAAACCCTAGAGATTATGGCTTATCCAAGGGTTTAGAGTTTAGTATTTAGAGTTTAGTGTTTAGAGACCAACGCTGTAAATTCAGAATATTCGCTTGGGCTAAATTGTAAGATTGAAATGTTTGGGGCTAAATTAATAGGATATTTCTGCACATGTTGATATTCTAGGTTTCTTCGTAAAGAAACAGAAGTTCAGGGACCTGTTTTGCAAAAGTCTGGGAAATCACCATTGGAACCTCCTCTTCACTTCGATCCCGACGGCAAATCCTGAATCCGGTGAAGACGGCTGCGACGGAGGAAGACATGACGAAGAATGGAGCCCTAGGATTGGTCTTTCCACGCCGGAAAAGCTTGAATCACGGTGGTTATGAGCGATTGCCGTGGCTGAGGATCTCGACGAGGAAGACAGAGATGTCGCAGAGGAATGCAGAAGTGGTCCTGTCGTGGGGGAGAAGCCGGCACAAAGCTGAGAACGAAGATGTAGTTTGTGGTGGTTCATGGAAGTGGTCCTGTCGTGAGATCACGGCCATGGTGGCTCCGGTTTCAGTTGATGGCGGAAGAAGAAAGCCGCGACGGAATTGGCAAGCAAGGACGTGGCAGAGAAGGAGGAGCGGTGACTTGGAATGTTGAGAAAGATTTGCAGAGCACGGCTAATTGAGGCTACAGTGGTTTTGTCGATCAATTCCGTTTTAAATTATTATTTAGGTAACCGGTTTCATATGTGAGGAGTCGAGAGGTACCGGTTGTGTCAGTACACCACCTACGTCTAAATATAGGGGCATACTCGTATTAATGAAAAATGCACAGTACTTTGTCCATTTACCTAATCAAATAAGTTTTCATAGCTATCTAACGCAATTTCCCTTTATTATTTATTTTATTATTATTAAAACTATAATATAATAATTTATTTTTAAATTATGATTATGTATTTTATCACGGGTTAGAACATAAAATAAAATTTACCATCTATTTATAATTTAAAATCAGGAAGATAAAATTCTAACTATATAATACTGAAAGTTACACTTATAATAAATTATTTTAATATACATTTTATATTTTTTGTGCATGTTGTAACTAAGAACATAAAAAGTTTACACCAGTTTAAAATTAATTATGGCTATATTATATTTTTATCAAATAGATTTTTTTCACAACTACATGACAATCTCAGGCTTTTAAAGCACGGATTAAAATCTAGTAAACAATTTAAGAAACTTAGATAAATATATCCAGAGACAAATACCAAGTCGCCGTAGCTAGTTTGACAAAATGATAAACCTCAAGGGCATAAACGTGACTTTTTAACCTTAGTATACTCCTTCACTCTTGTTGATCTCTCTTTGCTTTTGCTTCCTTCTCCTTTCGCCATCTGAATCAACAATACACCCACATTATACATACAAGGAGACTATATACTTTATAAGGCACCAACCAAACAGTGGGTCCATTTAGTTAAAGTTGAGGACTAAAGAGACTATTGTCCCTACCTCTCAACACTAAATACACTTGGTTTAGATAGATCATACCTCTGATACAAGTCAATCAAACGGAGACAACGAGACAATGTAAGAGCTGAAAATGTGTGGGAACGCTTTGCACAATATCAATCCACTCAACATTTCCCCAAACCTGACCTTCATTATCTGTTTCCAACTTGATTTCCGCACGCAAAATCTTCTTCATATTACTGGTATTACGTCTCCTATACCCTTCACATAAAAGTAAGAGCTTCCCACCACAACTAACTAGCTTAATATTTCTATTAGAGCCGCAATTCCTACAGCATATCTCTATTAATGAGCCTAACCCTTTCACACCTTTCCAGTCTACTCCATCCTTTGTCCACGCACAGAAGTGGTAATCATAATCTATACAATAACATACACTGTCCATCACACATGCTGGCTTCGGAATATAGAGGTGCTCGACGCCACCATCCATCAAACGTGTTGATTCCTCAATACTCTCCCTGCAGCTATCTTGTCTTGTATCATAAGCACACTTTTAGTATGAGTTCCAAAAGTAAATATTTCCTTTTATCTCTTTGATTGTGTAAGGCGTATATCTACGTATCTTACGTACACTACAAGAAAACATCAAGGATTCTGAGGGAAAAAATCATCGGAATTTCGTCGGAATATCGTTATTCCGACGAAATTCCGACGAAACACGTCGTCGGAAATAATTCCTCGGAATTTCTTTTTTCCTCTGAAATCCCTCGGAATTTTTCGACGGAATTCCGAGGAAATAAATTTCCGAGGAAATTCCGAGGATCCCTTGTTTGTCGGAAAAGTCCTCGGAATATACCGAGGTAGAACTTCGTCGGGATAATTCCTCGGAAGTTCATCGATCGATGCGTGTTTGGACATATATACATCGATCGATAGGAGTATACCGACAGAATTTTTCCTCGGTTTATTCCGAGGAACTGTTCCCTCTGTATATTCCGAGGGATCCGTTCCTCGGAATTTTCCGAGGAACTGTTCCCTCGGTATATTCCGAGGGATCCGTTCCTCGGAATTTTCCGAGGGACGTTCCTCGGAATTTTCCGAGGGAGTTGTCCCTCGGAAAATTCCGAGGGAAATGTCCCTCGCTATATTTTTTTAAAAAAACGGATCGATCGATGCGTTTTTGTTCAAAAACGCATCGATCGATCTAGTGAAAAATATAATTAATTTCCTCGGAATGTAAAAAATATTAATTTTTTTGAAAAAATAAAATTTCTGAAATTTAAATTCGAAAATATGAAATTAAAAGTAAAATTGAAATCATATTAATTAATATTCAAAGTTTCACAAATAAAAATAAAACATTCCGAGATTGGGGAAAAAAAAAACTACGGGTCTGGCACGTCCGGGAACACCTCGTTCGGGTACATCCTCTGCATCATCTCCATCATTTGCTGGTTCAGCCTCCTCTGTGTCTCATAGCCCGCCTGTTGAGCCGCCATCTGGGTCTCCAACAAAGATATTCGATCATCTTTGTCCTTCAACTGAGCCGTAAGTACTTCTGGATCAACAAAGGGCGGTGGTGCAGAAGAAGGAGGAACCGACCGGGTGCGACGACCCAAACCGAACAAACGTCCCTTCTTCTTTGGAACCGACTGAATAGAAAAAAGCCAAATTTAGAAATTTAAACCAAGAAATAAATGAATTGAACTTTAAAAAAAAAAAAACTTACGGATTCAACGATTTCGTTGATTCGAAACCGGGACAAGTTGGTCGAAGCCGTCATCCTCGGTTTGAAGCTGAGACACTTCGTCTACCACCTGAGTTTGGACCAGGTCGACCACGTCCCTCACAAGACCGTCATCAATCTGGCTGGTCTTCTTGTTGGTATACGCCCTCCTCATTAGGGCGAGATCATCGACCGGCTCGCCATCATTTTCTTCCGCCTTGAAAAAAAACATAAAATTAAAGAAACATTAGAAATTAGAAGAAATGCACAATAAATTTAAATTCTGAAACTCAAATAATTGAAGAAAAAGCGGTTGAACTTACCATGCGATCTCCGAGAGTGGCAATAGATTGAGCACCCAAGTTATGCTTGTAGATGCCCTTCCCTTTACGGTCGCTCCTGCGGTTGGTGGAGTTGGTGGAAGAAGTTTCTTTCGTCTCCTCCTTATCCCAATGCGCACACAACTCCTTCCAGACCGTGTCGTTCATCGACTTTGGGACCTTTTAATTAAAAAAAAAGAAAAAGTTTAATAAATTAAAAAATAGTTTAATAAATTAAAAAATAGTTTAATAAATTAAAAAATTGTTTAATAAATTAAATCGAACCTTATTGATTTCCCACTTCTTCTTCCACTCG
Source organism: Brassica napus (assembly GCF_020379485.1). Taxonomy (NCBI): domain Eukaryota; kingdom Viridiplantae; phylum Streptophyta; class Magnoliopsida; order Brassicales; family Brassicaceae; genus Brassica; species Brassica napus. The sequence continues at coordinate 63,916,448 of NC_063446.1, read as the reverse complement.
TGGATCTGCTTCCCATAGTTGTCCATTACTTTATGGACGAAGTGGTGATAGATAAAGAGCGTCTCATCGGAATTCCAGTTGAACTCTTGCTGAAAAAAAAACACAATTAGTAGAAAATTTATATTAAAGATTAAAAATATAAGTAAAAAATTAGAATACTTACCGCAAACTGACGAAACCACAGAACCTGCTTGTCGGTTGGGAAGTGAGTGAAAGTCGGATGTCCACTGTCGAGGGCCGAGTACATCATACGGTTGATCCATGCGCTGATCCCGTTCCCGGATCGGTTGAACCTTATTAAAAGAACAAACGGTTAATAATGAATCCAAATTTAAAGAAAAAAAAATGTTTAAATTACCATGTTTGACCCCGTCCATGTGGATACGGAAGATGGTCACGACCGGGCTGTTGAACCAACTCCGCAACCCTCATCACTCCCGGAGGACCCGGAGGAACAGGAGCGGATGCAGCAGCGGGAGCGAGAGGAGCATGAGCGGGTGCAGCAGAGGGAGATGTATGGTTCGAGCTGTGGGGCGAAGGGGAATCCTGAAAATGGCTGGAATCCCGAGACTGGCTCCCCGTACCACCACGACCACGACGCTGTCGAGGCCGGGTCTGATCATCATGAGACCTGTAAATTAAAAAAATATATTTAATAAATAAAGAAATATATAAATTAATTTTTTTTATTAAAAAAAATCCCAAATAATTTAACCACAGAAAAAGATTTATATATATTAAATTTTTTAATAAATATATAAAATAGTTCTAATAAACAAAAAATAGTTTTAATAAATAAAAATTGTTTAATAATTACAAAAAATAGTTTTAATAACATATATATATGAAAAATATTTTTAAATCCCAAATAATAGTATTTAATCACAAAAAAAGTTTTATAGATATTTAAAATGTTTTCTAAAATCCAAAAAATCGAATTTATATAGAAATTTTTTTTTGTAAAATCCAAAAAATTGAATTTATATAGAAAAATCATTTTGTAAAATACAAAAATCGATTTTATATACAAAAATCGATTTTATAAATACAAAAACTAAAACAATTATAAAAAAATTCTAAATCAATTCAACAAAACAAATTATTCAACCAAATCACAATTCTAAACCTATTATACAACCAAATCACAATCCTAACCAATCACCCTAACAAAAATCTATCAAAACTACACAAAAACCTAACAAATAGAACCTAAGAGAGTGGGATAGGGTCCTTACATGATTTGTGTAAGAGAAGAGGGAGATCGCCGGAGATATCGTCGGATTTCAGGGAGAAATCGCCAGAGAGAAAGAGAGGAGTCGCGCAGAGGAAGAAGAGAGAAATGGGGAAGAAGAAGGGGCTCGTGGTTATAAAACCTAGGGTCCGACGGACATTATCCGTTGGAATTCCGTCGGAATTCTAATTTCAATTTTCGCGAAATATTTGCCCGGTAAAATGAAAATATTCCGAGGAAATTCCGACAGATAGTAAAATATCCGTCGGAATTTCCTCGGAATATTCCGAGGAAATACCGAGGAACTAGTGTTTGGGGTTTCAAAACATCAATTTTTTTTGCCGTATTTCATTTCTTATACAATTGTAATGCATACCATTGAGGATTCTTTGTATACATGAGCATAAACCATGAAATAACAAATTTCAAAACTAATTGAAAGTATTCCCTTTACCGTTCATTAAAAGGTATAAGTGTTTCTCTTATGTTGCGAGATTTCGTTCATACAATCGGAAAAGTGTTAATTATACGGTAAGGAACAAATTTTTGACTTCATAATGAACGTAAGACACTTAATAAGGGTTATATAGGTGTTATTCAAACGGCAAAACGTTGTTTTCGGTTTAAAAACCCTATTTCCTCGGAATTTCCTCGGATTATTCCGAGGGAACTCCGAGGAAACCCTCTTCTTCCTCGAACTTTCCTCGGAATATTCCGAGGAAATTCCGACGAACTAGTGTTTGGGGTTTCAAAACGTAATTTTTTTAAAAAAAACGCATCGATCGATGCGTTTTTGAACAAAAACAAATCGATCGATTACTAAGATGGCCCGGGCCGTAAGATTGTGATCGATCGATGAGAGTATCCCATCGATCTATCGACAATCTGAATTGTTCCTCGGAATTTCCTCGGAAAATCTTGTATGTTTTTTTAAAAATGCATCGATCGATGCGTTATAGAACAAAAACGCATCGATCGATTACTAGGATGGACCGGGCCGTAAGATTGTGATCGATCGATGAGAGTAACCCATCGATCTATCGACAATCTGAATTGTTCCTCGGAATTTCCTCGGAAAATCTTGTATGTTTTTTTAAAAATGCATCGATCGATGCGTTATAGAACAAAAACGCATCGATCGATTACTAGGATGGACCGGGCCGTAAGATTGTGATCGATCGATGAGAGTATCCCATCGATCTATCGACAATCTGAATTGTTCCTCGGAATTTCCTCGGAAAATCTTGTATGTTTTTTTTAAAAATGCATCGATCGATGCGTTATAGAACAAAAACGCATCGATCGATTACCAAGATGGACCGGGCCGTAAGCTTGTGATCGATCGATGAGAGTATCCCATCGATCTATCGACAATCTGAATTGTTCCTCGGCATTTCCTCGGAAAATCTTGTATGTTTTTTTAAAAATGCATCGATCGATGCGTTATAGAACAAAAACGCATCGATCGATTACCAAGATGGCCCGGGCCGTAAGAATGTGATCGATCGATGCGTTATAGAAACAAAACGCATCGATCGATGCGTGTTCGGAAAACAGAATTATAAGGCAAAACCCGACCTTTTTTGGATCTAAACCTTAGAACTCTCATCCCCTCCGATTTCCCCTATAATTCGCCCTCCCCTTTCTCTCTCTATAATCATCCGATTTGAACAATTTTGGGCTCTATTCCACTTGATTTTTCGAGCTCTACCTGATTCCTACACTCGTCTTCACCCTAAGACAGGTATACTCCGCGAATCTCCACATTCTGAAATCGTGTTCTTGAGCAATTTTTTGGGTTTTGTGAATTTCTTATTTCCGTGTTGATTCCTTGATCAAATATGCATGAAACAGATGTTTAAACATGGAATAGAACACAATTGTCTGTGATCAACGAGTTTGGAACATGATTTGAGATGATTTAGGGATAGAGAATTTTTTTCAATTTCGTTTTTTTTTATCACAACTCGATTTCGCTTTTCATTTTCATGTTGCTTTGAGTTCTTAATTGATTATAACCATGTTGAGAGAAATGATTCTATTTTGTAGAGAATGAAGCACTGGACAGATCGAACAACATTGCTTGGAACTACCTGGATGTCATTTCTCTAGTAAGTAAGGAGTTCATAGCTGGTCCCCACTCGAGGATCGATCGGGATGGTCCTTACGTCTACGTATTCCAGGACCGAGCGAAGAAAACACTCTACTGCCACCTGCCTCAGATCGGCCTGACTGCTCTACTTTCAGAGGCTGCAGTTGAGTTCCTACCCCCTGCTACCGCACTAGTAGACAAGCCATCCTTCTTCACGCCAAAATATCAGACCAAAGGCAAGGGCGTGGTTGATGAAGAAGGACAAGATGAGGCTACACAAGCCATTCCAGATGATTCACAACCCCATCAGCTACTCCCATCAGACTCCAGCCAGTACAAGCTGCAAGAGCTTCCACCGAACGCCACTTCGCGCCAGCAACAACATTGGAGAGATCAGAGCATAAAGACAAACAACGACATGCTACACAAGATCTGGGCTGCCATTTCACGTATCAGGCCGTGTCGTTGCCAAAAGGATGATGTAGTTCATCGGGACAACTCTCCATCCAGCTCTGGTTCGGGTTCGAGTGGTACACACAGGGTAAGAAAGAGGTCCAAGAGACCCAACGATGCAGGAACATCTGGAGCAGGAGACGAGGAGTAGGAGCTATCACCGGCTATTTTATTTTCTTTTCTATTCTAACGTTTTATGGTCTTATTTTCTGTTAATTTTGAACTGAGTTTTTTTTTAGGTTTCTTAATTATGAGTTCGTATTTCTTTTACATGGTTTCTTTGTTTTATTTGGTTGTGTTTTGTGTAGCTTTTAATTCGTATTCAGCTTTGCCTTGCTAGATAAACCAAATAACTATTATCCGAGGAAAGAGGTTATATCAAGTGTTCCTCGGAATTTCCTCGGTATTTCTTAAAAAAAAAATAATAATAAGTTCAATGGTAGTCTGTTTCCGAGTCATCATCACCAGATGAATCTGAATCTGGATCTTGGTGAAACTCTCCAATTACTGGTTCATCCTCTACGTGAACGACGGCTTCCTCTCCAAAGTCGGTTAAATCGACTACAAGGCCAACTCCAGCTAAATCTTCTGCTGCACTACAGTTGCCGGATGTGCTTGGTTGTAGTGGGTCTTCCAGCTCAGAACTTCCCTGAACTCGGCCTCTCGGGTTGAGTCTTGTAACAGTAACCCATGGATCATCTCTGTTCCTTACCCGGGGGTACTTGATATAACAAACCTGTAACATTTAGAAAAATTATAAATTAATACACATGATGATGAATCATTCTGAATAATTAACATTTAATTACCTGATCGGCCTGGGAAGCAAGAATGAAAGGATCATAATATTGCAGCTTTCGCCTCGAATTTACTGATGTAACACCAAATGCATCTGTTCTCACACCTCGATCTGGGGTGTTGTCGTGCCAATCACAATAGAAAACAGTACAGCGCAATCCAACCATGCCCAAATACTTGATTTCCAAAATCTCATGTATGTGTCCGTAGTATACATCATCTCCTGATGCAGAACAAACGCCAGCATCATAAGTCGTACTCGAACGTCTCCTCTTCTGAGTTGTGAATGCATATCCTCGAGTACAAAATCTCGGATATGACTTCACAACAAAGTTTGGTCCAACGACCATCTCACGTATCCAATCGTCAAATGTTTCACCTCTGGCCAAACCAGCAGACACCTATTAATAGCACATATATATATATTATATCAATAAATGTGAATTAGTATAAATATGTGATAAAATATATTTTAATTTGTTTAAAGCACTCACATAAGTAAACATCCATCCAGTAAATTCTCTCTGCTTCATTTCTTCTAGTTCGTCCTCTGTGGCGTATCTATACTCGAACCGCTTTTCTGCCATGAAAATCCTGTATATGATGACAATAATGTAATTAATTAAGATTTAAATTTCAACTTGTTAAAATAAAATTTGTAAGCTCATTTATTTACCTCTCATATTGAAGAACGTCTTCGCAGTTGGTGAGCAAATATGTTTGCAAATGACTGCGCTCCTGCTCAGTAAGTCGACGGTCCTTTGGTTTTCCGCTAAGTCGTCCAACGTCTGTGAAAATGTCTGGAACCGTAACATGATATGTTGCCCGTTCGCCTCTATCATCATGCCGAGCAGGTCTTCTGTTTTTGGTCTGAACTTCTGCTGGAAAGTAGTACTCGGCAAAGTTTGAAGTTTCTTCATTGATCATCTGTGCGACTATAGAACCTTCCACCCTACTTAAATTTTTCACCATCTTCTTCAAATGGAACATATACCGCTCATACAGATACATCCATCTATACTGCACAGGACCACCAAGTTCCAATTCTCTTGCCAGGTGAATAACAAGATGCTCCATAACATCAAAAAATGAGGGAGGAAATATCTTCTCAAGGTTGCACTGAATCACGGCTATGTTAGTCTTCAAATTTTCAATACCTTCAAGAGTCACTGATCTCGTGCATAAATCGCGGAAGAAACCACTTATCCCTGCAATTGCTTCATGAACATTTCGTGGTAATATTTCCTTGAAGGCGAACGGAAGGAGGCGCTGCATCATTACATGGCAATCGTGGCTTTTCAAGCCAGTAAACTTTCCTTCCTTTCTGTCGATACAGTTACGCAAATTTGATGCGTAACCGTCTGGAAATTCCACATCGTTTGAAATCCAATCAAAGAACGCATCTTTTCCCGCTGCATCAAGTCGGTATATGGGAAAAGGAGCCCTACCATTCTCATCAACATGAAGTTCTGAACGAGCACATATATCGACTAAATCCAGTCTTGACTTCAAATTATCCTTTGTTTTACCTTGAACATTAAGGATCGTGTTCATGAGATTGTCAAAAAAGTTCTTCTCAATATGCATGACATCTAAATTATGCCTTAGCAGATGATCCTCCCAGTATGGCAGATCCCAGAAAATATTTTTTTGTGCCAGTTATGTAGTTCTCCAACAGCATCTACCGGAAAACGCTCATGTCCACCGACTTCTGGCGTCCTTTCTGCACCAAAATCTCTTAGTTGTATCTTCAAATCTTTCCCACAAATTTCCGGAGGTGGACTGTCAAACACCCTCTTGTTCTTCGTAAACAAATTCCTACTCCTACGATATGGATGATCAGGTGGTAGGAATCTCCTGTGACAGTCAAACCAACACGTTTTCCTTCCGTGCTTTAGTTGGAAAGCATCAGTGTTATCTTGACAATATGGACATGATAGCCTTCCATGCGTTGTCCATCCAGACAACATACCATATGCTGGAAAATCACTTATTGTCCACATTAGTACTGCCCGCATTTGAAAGTTTTCTTTACACGAAACATCGTATGTTTCAGCACCTTGAGCCCATAGTTGTTGCAACTCATATATTAGTGGCTGAAGAAACACATCAAGTGATCTCTTAGGATGCTCTGGTCCGGGAACGAGAATCGAGAGAAACAAAAACTCTCGTCGCAAGCACAAGTTTGGGGGGAGGTTGTATGGTGTAAGAATGACGGGCCATAGAGAATACTGTCTTCCACTCTTGCCAAACGGACTGAAACCATCAGTACATAATCCAAGGTAGACATTTCTTCTCTCATACGCAAAGTCGGGATACTTTGATTGGAAATGCTTCCACGCTTTTGCATCTGAAGGATGTCTGATCTCACCATCTGTTGAGTGCTCCGCATGCCATCTCATTGGTTGCGCTGTGCGTTCAGACAGATACAACCTCTGCAACCTTTCCGTCAAAGGTAAATACCACATCCTTTTATATGGCACTGGAACTCTTCCACTTGTATCTTTATAACGAGGCTTTCCACAAAATTTGCATGTAACCCGCTGTTCATCCACCCTCCAATAAATCATGCAGTTGTCGCTGCATACATCTATTACCTGATACGATAAACCAAGACCAGCTACGAGTTTCTGAACCTCGTAGTATGAACCAGGAGCTACATTATCCTCGGGTAGAATACCTTTTACAAAATCAGCAATCGCATCCACACAGTCTTCAGCCAAATTATAATCTGTTTTAATGCCCATCAATCTTGTAGCAGATGATAAAGCTGAATGACCATCTCTGCAACCTTCGTACAATGGTTGCTTTCCAGCATCCAACATATCATAAAATCTCCTAGCTTCTGCATTGGGTAAATCTTCCCCTCTAAAATGATCATTTACCATCTGCTCAGTACCTACACCATAATCTACATCCGTTCTAATTGGTTCTTCTAATCTAACCGCTGGCTGAGGTTCACTAGTACTACCATGTTCATAATCAGTTTCCCCATGATGATACCAAATTTTGTAACTTCGTGTAAACCCATGAGTCCAAACATCCCACTCTTTAATAACCTTTCTATTTTTACAATTAGAGCAAGGACATCTTAACATACCTGTTTTTGCTTCCGGTTGTCGGTGAACTAACCCCATGAATTCAGTTATACCTCGTTGGTATTCTTCCGTAAGCAATCTCGTGTTCGGATCCAAATGAGGTCGATCGATCCAAGAACGAAAATAATTTGAAGAAGACATATTTTTTATGAATCAAATTCGTGTGTAAATAGAGTAAGAGGGAGGATGAAGATATGAAGTGAATGAAGAGGAAGAGGAGTGCTTGTATTTATAGTTTAAATCCTGCCGACATACCGAGGAAATTCCGACGGAATTCCGACGGACAAAACTAGTTCGTCGGAATTTCCTCGGAATTTTGTAAAATCCCCCAACGGCTCTCCAACGGCTATAATATTTCCTCGGAATTCATCGGTTTTTTTCCGAGGAACACAGTTTTCCTCGGAATTTCCTCGGAATATTCCGACGGACTGTAGTTTCCTCGGAATTCCGTCGGTATATTCCGAGGAAATTCCGAGGAAACCCAATTTTGTGTTTCCTCGGAATTTCCTCGGAAATTCCTCGGTATATTCCGAGGATTTCATTTTCCGTCGGAATGTCCGTCAGAATATCGCTGTTTTCTTGTAGTGGTATCTCAGTGCCGGGATCGGAGAGAGGTCCCCAAGTTTGTGTCATTATGTCGAACACCTCGGCCCATGGTTCATCATCATCTCCGCATCCTCCCATCACATATATTTTTCCATCGTAGAAACATGCGAGAGCATACTTCAGGGCTACAATCATGCTAGGTGCATCATGCCAAACGTGAGTACGACAATCAAGGATTCGTACCGTTGCTGACGGACAGGTCGGTTCGGACCAAAACACACTACTTGACACAGCTGACTGTTCTGTCTTGATCGGTCCGCCGATGACATAAATCTCAGAACCAACAACTAAGGCGGACTGTGATACGGAAGGAAAATCAGACGGCGGAATTGGAGCCAACAATTTTTCGAGTGTCTTCTTCTTTTTCTTCTTGAGGGTTGGATTAGGGTTAATCCAGAGGGTAGACCATTGTGGACATTGGAGGGTTTCATCGAAGAGACACTGCTCGGAAGAGAGGAGTGACCGGAAGCTTTTTGAAATGATTGAGAGTCTCGGGTAGGATGCTCTCGAGATCCGGGCTAAGCAGTTCACGGCGATTTCGTCTGGAAGTAAAGAAAACGATGGTGGTGGAGAAGCATGTGTAGTCGGCTTCTTCTTCCTTGTGGAGGCTCATATGGCTGCGATGACTTCCTCTGTGGGTGAAAACTAGATTAAATAAGAAAAAGCTTATTTGGTAAATAAAATTACACACATAGTCATTTGCGATTTACTAATAGCAGCCCCACCCTTCTTTTATTCTGCCAATTTGTTCTCTAATTTTTATTTCGATCACAGAAGCCCCTAACGTTGGAGCTAAAAACAAGTTATATTTGAAGTTTGAACAGACATGGTTTCAACTACGGAGAGTTCAAACTGTAACATATTAAACCGAAATTTCTGTTTTGTTTATTTGCAAAACGTAGAATTCAACATCACTTACAATGTTAATTAAAACGTACCTCCTCGAAAAGTTCTTTGTTCTTTGCAAATCAACATCTATAGACACCGTTATTGATCCCATTGTAAACCCATTCGTTAGTTTCATTGATTTTAGCTTGGAGATGAGAAGATCATGACTATGATTCAATTCAGTGTTGAACATCCGGATTATGCCTGCGCTCTCGTTGTTCACAACAGTCTTAAGCTTCTTACCACATAGAACCTTTTGTAAAAAAAAATACAACTCACACCATCTAGTTCCGACTTAAGACGACTTGAAAACACAAACAAACAAACATTTAGAAAGCAAAAACACTTCGGATTAGGATATGTTTTGTTGTACTTGTACCCTACATGATCCATTCAAATATTTTTACATCACCAATTGGATACGGATTCAAGTTTTGGTTCTTTCGGATTTCAAGTTCAACATCACTTACTATATGCTTATTGGTGTATGGTTTTAACTTTCTCAAACACACAGCATGACTCCAAATGTAAAAAAAAAAAAAACAAAATTGATCTTGAATAATACAATTTCACGAAATTTTGCGTTGATTTATGAGGCAAAGAAGAGTTGATATTTGGTCGGCAAAGGATGATCCTAAAAGGGTTAATCAAACGGATGGTTTCCATAGGAACCATGCTTGCTTGAAACGTTCAGTGTAGCTACACTTTATTAAGTTTCTCATATGGTGTGGACGACGGCATCTTCATCCGCCTGCATCTGACCTTTCAACATGACAATTTTTTTCTATTTTATGTTTTTTTTTTCTGTTTCAGTGAAACTAGGAGCTGAAATCAAATACATCGGCGAACTTTCTAAGCCTGAGACAATCTGATATGCGTTACACTCCTAGCATTAACATAATGTGGAGTAACCAATATCATTACTACAATACCGTTAAGTCAAAGGCTTAGATAAATATATCGAAAGATAAAACAAAGTTGCCGAGGTAGTTTGACAAAATGATAAAATTTCATGTTCATAAACTTGACTTTTAACCCCTAATTCTTCTCCTTAACTCTTGTTACTCTCAATTTGCTTCTGATCAACAATACATTCACATTATATATATAAGGGGACAATATACTTTCTTAACTTCAACTGTGGCAAATGGTATAAAATCAGCGTTAACGTAACAAAATGTACAAACCATTAATTAATTAATTAATGGGTCCATTTTGTTAATGTTGATGACTAAAAAGCAACTATTGTCTCTACTCAATACACTTAATTTAGTTTGATCATACCTTTGATACAAGTCAATCAAAGGGAGACAACAAGACAATGCAAGAGCTCACACTGTGTGGGGACGCTTTGCACAACATCAATCCACTCAACATTACCCCAAACCTCACCTTCATCATCAGTTTTCAACCTGATTTCCGCGCACCAAATCTTCTTCCTATTACTGGGATTATGTTTCATATACCCTTCCCACAAAAGTAAGAGTTTCCCACCACAACTAACTAACTTAGTTGTATTACTACTACAGCCACCATTCCTTTTGTACATATCTCTTAATGAGTCTAACCCAAAATCACAACTCCCCATTCTCCTCCATCCTTTGTCCACCGGAAGTAGTATGGAGCATGACTTATAAAATACCATACACCATCAATCACACATGCTTACTTCGGAAAAGAGTTGTACTGTACACCACCATCTGTCAAACGTGATGACGCATGTGACTCCGAAATACTCTCCCAATTATCGTGGCTTGTGTCATAAGCATACGTTCGGATTGAATTCCAAAAGTAAGTCTTCCCTTTTATCTCTTTGATTCTGCAAACACTATAGCTACGGGTACCTATATTACGTATGCCAGTACCCTGATCCGAGAGAGGTACCCAAGTTTGGGTATTTGTGTCGAACACCTCAGCCCATGGCTCTTCCAGTACTCCACACCCTCCCATGACATATATTTTTCCGTTGTATAAACATGTGAGAGCATGGTTACGGGCTAAGATCATGCTAGGTGTGTCACGCCATGTATGAGTACGACAATCAAGTATTTGTACGGCTGATGAGGGACATGAAGAGTCGGTCTTGATTGGTCCGCCGATAACATAAATCTCTGAACCAACAACTAGGGTGGATTCTGATACTGAAGGAAAATCAGAAGACGGAATTAGAGCCAATGATAAGTTTCCACTGGTTTTCTTATTCTTCTTCTTCTTCTTCTTGATCGTGGAGACGGTTAGGGTTCGATTAGGTTTAATCCAGAGGTTAAACCATTGGGGAGATTTGTCATGGGAGAGACAGACGTAGAGACACTGCTCGGTGCTTCCAACGTGAGTTCGAGCTAAGTAGAGCTCCTTGGAAATGAGGAGTGAGCGGAAGCTTTTTGAAATAATTGAGAGTCTCGGGTAGTATGCTCTCGATATCCTGGCTAAGCAGTTCACGGCGATTTCGTCTGAAAGTAAAGAGAATGATAGAAATGAAGGTGGTTGTGACGTCTTCCTCGTCTTCTCCGGTGGTTCTACTTGACGGTTCATGGCTGCGATGACTTTCTGTGCGGATGAAAACTCTTTGGCGTGTAAAATTTTTCACATAAAGTTCTTTTGCTATTTACTAATAGCAACCCCTCCCTTCTTTTGTTTTGCCAATTTGTTTTCTAGATTTTATTTCGATCACAGAAGCCCATAACTTTCTCACATCGTGTTGGCTGAATCGTTTCTCTGACAATACTCATCCGCTAATGTGTTGAATATATATTCAGCTAGAGAGAATTGTGTGTTTGTGTTCTGGGACTTCTGTCTTGACAAATCCATGCTCTTTAAATAAATAAAAGGGAAAATTAAAAAAATGAGACACTTTGAACTTGGATTTGTCACGATAAGACTTTTAAAAGATGTTTTAGGAAAATAGGATTTACTAAGCATGCAAATACTATACTACCCTTAATGTACCAATTAAGTTAGATTATAATTATAAATTCTAATTTTTGTAAAATATTTTAAATGTTAAAAAATTAAAAAGTAATAAAAAAACAAAAAATTAAAATAGACAAAAAGGAGTCGCACATCCCGCACCCCTAATTTTTTTTTTCTCATCGTCTTCTCCGCCGTAGAGTTGTGGCTCTTCCATGGCGATTTAGGGTTAAACTGAGATAAACATTATTCTTCGTCAGTGTTTCATTTGCTCGTAGTCTCTACGCTCGTCTTCGTCATCCTCCTCTTCGATCTCACCGAAGATACAACGAAATCGAAGTGTTCTTCCTCTTCGTCGGACGGATCAAATCGAATTACGAAGTGTTCTTCTCTCAATTTCATCAAAATCTCACATTTCTTCACACAAGGTATTCAATTACATATATTGATTCTCATCTAAAACAAAATCGAAGTGTTCTTCCACTTAACCTAGAATTTTTTTAAAAACGATTTGTCATGTTTCTTAAAGCAAATTTGTTTCACGGGTTGTTAAACATCTTATACATCACGATTAAATCCCTTAAGTCTTTAACATGTTGAACTAACCAATTTTCATGGTTTGTAGATATGTTTAAGGAGTTACCAAAGAGGATTTTTAAGGAGGGCGAGGAGCCCCAAGTGACTCAGATCAACAATAACTGCAGGATCGACTACATATTATCTGAAAGTTCAAAGCGTGGCTGCCAAAGGAATTGGATGTTGTGCAGAAAGATCCGGTTTTTTCTCAGATTTTTAAGCTGCATGAGAGTGGTCTTGGGTACTCCGCGAGAGTGATACACAGCTTCTTGCGTAGGGAGTTGGTGACTTACAAACTGCACGAGCTCTGGTTTGTCTTTTCGAGGAGACCACTCCAATTTTCATTACAAGAATTCCACGCAGTAACCGGGTTTGAGTGCAATACTCGTATCTCAGTTAAGGAGTTCGAAGAGTGGAAATATGATGGTGGTTTCTGGAGAAATGTGTTGAGGAGAAAAGATAGAACAATTACACTCTTCAACCTGTGAACTAAGGACAAGGAAGCTGTTAAGAAGTGGAGGAATGCAGATCGCATACGCCTTATCTACTTGGCCATCAATCTTTGTGTGGTATTAGCTAGAGATGAGAAGGTTAATATCCCCCTCAAATACATCACGGTGGTCATGGATCTTGAGAGAGTTCGAAAGCATCCTTGGGGAGTTGCTGCTTATGACCTTCTCTGCAATTCAGTAGCCAAAAATCGTGACAAATTGAAGGATAAGACTACTAGTTATGTGTTGGATGGATTCTCCTACGTGTTGCAAATTTGGGCAATGGAAGCGGTACCGAAGATTGGGAAGCTTTGTGGAAAAAAACTGGACAAGGGTTTAAGAACGGTCCTAGATGCATAAACTGGATGGGAGCTGCAAAGGTGTCATATGAGGAGATCATTCGGTTGGAAGAAATTATTACACCCGAGGTAATTATCTTTATTTAAGATGACTACATCCTGTTTGAAATGAGTTTTTAGGATCTAACTTTCTTTACCTTTCTTGTGTAGGATGACATCTATGCATACATCTCATGAACAGGAAATTATGATGTAGTCCAAGATCAGGCTTTTCGCAGAGCTGATGAAGTGGAGGATGATAGAATCCAGGTTCTGATGGAGTTGATAAAGAATAAGCATGATTGGAGTGAGCATATTTGGGAAATTGAAGAAACTGCAGTGGTTTATTTATCTCTTGATGATGAATCAGCTGTGAATGATGAAGGAAGCGTGAATTTTGAAGCAGCCGAGAGTGATGAAGACTTTCAGACTCCAAAAGGATCAAAGAACGTAGGCGCTAGATCAAAGAAGGGTAAGAAGAGGCTTCTGGATCGTGGTATGGAAAAAAGGAGGCATAAGGTTCTTTCAAGTGGACCAAAGCAAGCGCCTTTTAATGAAGACATGAAGGCTTTTGTGACACAGTTGTTTGAGCACAATTTCTCTGGAATGGAGCAGAGACTACAGAAACAGATGGCTGAGACATTTGACCAAATGCGGACAGAGCTTAAAGATTTACGTAAGGAACCAAGCGTTGAAGTTGAGCTTGGAGAGCCTTCACCGACCAAGCCATCGACGAGCCAAACACCGTTGAGGAGGTCCACACGCGGGGTAAAGAAACACTAGTCTTCACCACTCTCTTAAATGTTATTTTGTCTTGTTTATTAGATGATTTGCGTGTCTGTTTGCTGCATACAACAAGTTTTTACCAAACAAAAAATCCTATCAATTGCCTGATTTTCTTCTAGGGTACGGCAGAGGAGAGCTTCCATCTCATGGGCGGACTGATCTAGTTTGGGGTGTTGATGTTGATCGTCTCTACTTTCCTATGTTTGTAAATGGTAATCATTCACTCCTCTACACGTCCTAGTTTACATTTATTCATTTACAAAATTTAGCAATGTCTAACGCAGGTAATCACTGGATTGGTGTCTGTGTCAACATCATTGAAAGAAAAGTGGATGTCTTTGATTGCAGTCGGGGAAAGAACAGACAATACGTTGAGAAGTTTGCTGCTATGATTCCTAGGATAGTGAAGGCCGTTGGACCACCTAAAAGACAGAAGCAGCTACTCCTCTCATCATATTCTATCGTGGATGTGCCTATGAAACTGAGATTGAACAAAACTTGTTGCGATTGCGGTGCATACGCGCTGAAGCACTTGGGATGCTCGCTGCTTGGTCTCAACCTCAGTTTAGTGGATGATGAAATCATCATGGGTTGCAGACAGAAAATTGGAGTGAAGTTATGGGAGGCTGCACACGACCCCATCTTCGCTGAGGTTATGACACGATATGTGCCTTCACCATGGGAGAGATCTGAGGTCTTTGACCTCGAGGATGACTGATTAACTGTCTAATTAGTGGTTTGGTTTTTTTTAGAATTATGAAACAACTGTAGATTTGGTTTTCTATGATTATTAAACAACTCTAACTTTGGGGTTTTCTCTTAATTATGAAACAACTCTTGCTTTCGGTTTGATTTTCTACAAAGAATATTGTGCTACAAGATCATATAATCTGAGGACCCAAACACATTGAAAATACAACAATAATTCATAATCAAACCCTAAACAAACCCTAAACCCATAATTCATAATCAAACCCTAAAACCTAAACAAACCCTAAATCCATAATTCATAATCAAACCCTAAACCCTAAACAAACCATAAACCCATAACAGTAGACATATCCTAAACAAACCATAATTATAACCAAAGTACAAATTAAACCATAGCCCCAAACACAAATGACATCTATTTATTCACTATTTATATACATTGGTACTAGCTATGTACGTCCGTCCACTATGTTTGCAAGATGGTTTAACACTAACTTTTGAGGGGTCAAAGACACCGTTCTTGTAGTTTCTAGTCAATAAATTTAGTGTTTTTTCTGATTTGTCTTAGCTAGAGTACACGTTATGGGAGTATGAAACGACGTAGTTTTGGTAATTTTTTTTTACCTATTCCCTTTCCTTCCTCATTCTTCCTCGACATAGATAATTACAGCGGCGAAAATTTGGAGATCAACTCACTCATGTCTTCAGTAAATTCTTCATCCACTTCAAGAGATCGACTCGCCAAACAACGCGGAATTCCCACAAGATGCAATTGCGGTGAGGAAGTGTCTCGTTTTACTTCAACAACAGTTAAAAATTCGGGAAGATTATTTCATTGTTGTCCTATGGGATCTGAGAAGGTTAGTCTTATAATCATATAACTGTCTCATTGTTGTCCGATGAGAGTAGAATTAGTTAATCTAACTGTTTATTGGATGTTACTGATGAAGGACAAAACCCACTTGTTCATGAAGGACAAAACCCACTTGTTCAAATGGACTGACAAGTCAGTTGTTGAAGAAATTGAAGACTTCCAGGACCTGTTTGACGTGCTGCTCGTTGACAATTCCAGAGTTTCAGAAATCAGTGAGAGCTGGTGAGGCCATGATGAAACGCCATGAGAGTAGAATTCAAGAGATGGAAGATGCAATTGGACATTGTGAAGATAAGACCTCAGAATGCATTAGGTAACTAAGGAGCACAAAAGCTTTGTTTGTATGTTGTTTGGTGATGGTCTTCTTGTTCCTTACCTATACATGATGTTCAACAATGGCAGCAAGTTCACACCCAAGTACTTTTATGTGCTTCCTCAATTTGTTGTTTTTTTTTTTCAAAGAAGTTTAAGACCATGTTTCTTATTATTTCTTGGTGACCATGTTTCTTGTTATTTCTTGGTGATCATCATTTTGCAAATACTTTGGTTGTTACTATCATAAATCGATTTTGTCTCAAGACTTTAGCAACTACCAAATTGTGAAATAGGTTCTTAAACAGAAGATCAAATTGTTTCAAGAGCAATAAGAAAAAAAAACAGAGACAGATGAACACACATAACAAACTAGATGGGTAAATCGCATGTTCCTCTCTTGTGTCATTCGGTTAAATGGATCAGAACAAGTCAACAGAAAAGAGATCTTGCGGAGAAAGTTTCTCAACTCTCCACTCCCGAGATTTCAGAGATATTTTCGCTTAACGTGTACAACAGTTTCGAAATTCAAATCCAGTTCTCTTCTTTAAATACTCGCCTCTTCTTCATTCATTTTGATTATGTTTTACATCAAAAACCAACAGAGAAAATCCCTTAGCGTAAGTCTATAGTTTGAGAGTGTTTCGTAGATTTATAGTTCGATAGGGCGATTTCACGAGTGAAGCGTGATCGTCTACCATGGTTGTATTCTGGGACTCCATATTCGTACAGTCTCGTCTCACTACAGAGCGAATATTTAGAGTTAAGGAAAGAAATTATATCTCGACTCCATGTCTCTTTTGAATCGTCTTTTCCTTAACATCGCTTTTACTGTTTCGTTTATGTCAATCAGGTTTTTCCGGCTTCTACAAGAGCCACACTTGCCAATTAAAAAACTTCAGAGAAGCAATCATCTCTTCATCATGTCATCTATTTCTCGTCAGCTCATACACCAAAGTAAACTCTTCCGGATAACAAAGTAAAGTAAGAAATTTGTAAAATTAAACAAACCAGGATCACCTAGTTTCATTTTAGGGTTCATATAACAACGAACCATAAAAACAGCCAAAGCCACCAAACATTCTACGGAAACTTCGGCATAAATCGTCAGACACGCGGAAGAAAAATGTCCTAGTTGCCTCTTACTTGCCTCCACAATCTTCTCCACAAGTTTGCTATCAATGCTGTGTGCAAAAGTGAAGAAACACAAACCCATCAGAACCAACCGACCCTTTATCCGTTAAACAGACTAATTTTCTACCAACCAGACCGGTCAGACCATGATCCCTTATTACCTTTCAGCTCAACCGATCATAACCATTCGTTTTTCCTCTCAAATTCAGACCCATTAAATTTCCAAAATCGATAGAATCTGAGAAAAGAATACCTGTGGACTTCTGAGGTTAAACCGGTCATGGAGGCAATAGACGTGACAGCAATCATCCAACGCTGAGCCGAAGGAGCCTCAATAGTCCCAAACTTCCTCCTAACCGTGTTCGTAAACTGTCTCCCAAATTCTCCCCGGAAATTTTTCACATCATCGGTGCTTACTCTATAGAAGACAGGGATCACCACAAGCTTCCCTTCCTTCATTCGATCATACATCCTCACTAGCTCGTCTAAGCACCATTCGGACTCGGTGTATCGGTCCGAGAATATTGCCAGAGCCATCTCGGACTCGTCAATCCTCTTCAAGAGGTGCTCCAGTGTCTCCACTCCTCTCCGCTCCAAGCTATCTATGAAAACATTGATTCTCACGTCTTTCAAGGCCTTCACTACATGGCTCACGAAGCCGTTCCTAAGCTCCTTTCCTCGAAAATTGACAAATACTTGCGGTCGTGGTGGGAACATGAAGGGAGAAAGGACTTCCACGAGCGCAACCATATAGTCAGAGATGGCTGGTTGTGGTTGAGCTGCCATGGAGTTAGACACAGACCAAAGAAAAGGAACAGAAGTCTTTGGTGATTGGTAAAGACGCTTGCGAGTTGTGACAAATAATTATACAAGTTTATTGTACATATGTAGTGGTTGGGAATGACGCCGAGGACCAATACGCGTAATTCACTTTCTTTCGTTCTTAAACATACTTTTGTTTAGAATAAAACTAGAATCTGACCCGCTTTAAAACGCGGGATTGATTTTTATAAAACAGTGTTAGAAGTGTTTTTACAATTTCATTAAATTTAAATTTGATTCAATATATAATGTATGGCTTATAGTTTGGTTACTTGTTTGTTTTCTTAGTAAATCTTTTTTTTAATATAAATAGGGCCTATATAAATATGGGTAGAATGAATGTGTTCAAGTATTTGTCAAAAACATAATTTAAACATTTCATGCTTACAATCTTGAATATTTTAAAATGGCACCTAATTCTATATGCTAGAAATAGATTATTATTAGAATTTTTGTTTGATTAGTTTTATGTTTTATAAATTCTTAATTGGGAAAGAACGAAGAGAACTACATAATATAAATATTGACCATAATTTGCGGCTATTATAATTTTTAGTAACAATAAATGGATTATATGTTGGGTTAGAAATAACATGTGATGGTAATTCAATTAATTACATACATGATAGAGAATAATATTATTCATTACAATATAGGAAATTCACAATTAACCGATTTATTTTAGTTGCTCTAATTATTTGACAATTTATATGTACCAAAAATAGACAATGGCTTAGTTAAACCAATTCTTTATAGCACCGGTTATTAATTACCAACACATATTAAAATATTGATAATACATAGCAGTATATACTGTATAAGAATTTATTTTTGATGTTTATGTTATTCGTAAGTTGTCTAAAATGATTTATTCATAATTCCCATTAAATGATGATTTAGTGGGAAATGCAAAAGGACATAACACACGATGAAATGATTTCATATATACTATATTGTATTGTGTATGTCGTATATAGAGAGATATTTTGTATGTCCGCAAATAAATATCATTGGGTAAAAGTATCAGTTATGTTTATTGATTTCTGAATAATTGGTAAGCAAAATGAATTAGTGTAACAGAATATTCAGATTTATAAATTTAATATCCAATCTAATCTATTAATGGAAAAGTATATAAGTCCAAAATTTAAATTACAACATTTTATCATTAGATAAAAATAGGACTCTAAATTAATAGACTAGATGTCGAAATTAAATTTTATTTGTTAAAAATATCGGTTATGTTTATTGATTCTCGAATAATTTGTAAGAAGAATGAGTTAGTGTAACAGAATATTCAGATTTATATATTTAATATCCAATATATTATTAATGAAAAATTGTATAGGTCTAAAATTTAAATGACAACTTTTTATCTGTAGATAAAAATAGGATTATAATATAATATGTTAGATATTTAATTAGTATATTAATACTTCAGAAATTATAAGATAATTAAATGAATATCAAATACCAAATTTTGATTGTACTAACTAAATATTCGAATATAATATAATGACTATCTTTACATATAATATATATTTGAATTAGTATAATATAATTAGTTAGTATATAATACTTGGTATCCTAATGAATTTGAGCAGATAAAGGTTAGTTAAATCAATATCCAAACAGTAAATAGGTTGTTACATTTTTTTTTTTATAAAGGATTTGAGGTTGTTTTAATTTCAAAATTTTGAGCTTTAATTTTGTTTTTATATTCCAAATAACTTCATTAGTAAATAAATTAGGAATATTTAAACAAATATATAATTTAAATTGGTTTAAATATATTATAATATTTTGGTTAAAAAACGTATATATATTATATACTTTGTATGATATATGCATGATTTAGTATCAGATTATAAATTTTCATTATAATATATGAAAACATGATTCTTATTAATACAAATCTGACATAGTATAGGAATACGGCAGCAAAATTATACATTAATGTTTTTCCATAAAAAAATATACATTAATGGAATACGTAAATATGTGTTTACTCATGTTCAAAATAAATGTATGCATACCTACACATAGAAGAAGCCGTGCATATCATCCATTGTCAATGAAGATACGCTACGTGCATTGTTTTAATTAATGGCCCACTATAGTATGTGATAACCTTCTTTTTTTTGTTTTTTTGGTGCAAATGTTAAAATTCATACCACTTTTTTTGAGTTTTTACAATGTTGCATAGGCAACTTATTACAAAGATAAGGAAAGAAGGAGACAATACAATATAGCAACAAAAGGAAGCTAACTATAAGGAGCAATGAACCAAAAGTAAAGCTCGAGCAGAGAGTGGGAAGACGATGGAGCGGGAGAGAGAGAGAGCAGCCTGTCACGCAGCGCTCTATCTACTTTCTTGAAGAATGATCCTGGAGGGAGAGAGACATTCTTGAAGATCCTTGCGTTGTGCTCACGCCACAGGTTGTAGATAATGACCTGGAGAATGAGCTTAAGAAGAGGTTTGACCTGAGAAGGAAACTGTCCCTGATAATTCGCAATAAGGGCAACAATGGCTGGAAGGTCAGGTGGAGGCGAGGTGATGAATCTGCCGCAGAACCGAGACCAAACGTCAACTGAATAAGAGCATTCAAAGAATATGTGTTGATGAGATTCAATGCCATTAGAACACAGAACACATGCTGCTGGGACAGAAACACCCCAAGAGAGTAAACGATCCTTTGTTGGGAGCCTTCCAAGCATAGATAACCAAGTAATAAAAGAGCATCTTGGTATTTCTTCTTTGAACCATACTGTATCATACCAATCAACCTCAGGAGTAGAGATTCTCAATCTGTCCCAAGTTACATGAGAAGAAAAATTCACTCCAAAACCACCGGAATGAACACGCCATAGGTAAGTATCAGTCCTGTTCTCATCAGTTGGAACTGGAGTTGAAGAGAGGACAATCTGAAGTGTTACTGCATTCTCAGATCTAGCCGGTGGAAGGTACCAGTTACCATTTCGAACTGCATCAGAAACAGAGGCAGAATCAGACAACCTAAGGTGTCTTGTACCTGCTGATGCGAAGAGAAGATGGAGAGGGCCCAATTCAGTCCAGTAATCATACCAAAAGGAGGCTTTATGACCGTCACCTACAGCACAACGAAGGAACTGAGGGAGGAGATGCTTCAGCTGCAACATACCTCTAATGGTTTTTGAGAAGCGCTGAGAGTCCCTGACAAGCCAGAAGCTTCTACCACCGAAACGGTTATTAGAAAGCCAAGCCACCCATAAGGAGCCAGAATTGGAAAAATAGTTCCATAATCTCTTCAATCTGAAGATTAATTCAAAATCCTCCAATTTACGGAGACCTAACCCACCTTCCTTCTTTGGTGTGCAAATGTTAGACCATGATACTCGAGCTCCCGTGGCAGAAGTCGTACGAATTTTCCAGAGGAAAGAACAGCAAAGAGAGTCAACTTTCTCATAGAATCTCTTCGGTAGAACGAACACGGAACTCCAGAAGTTAACCATTGCATAGATAACAGAGTAGATTAGCTTAACCTTCCCTGCCAAGGATAAGCATTTGACAGTCCAAGAGTGCAACTTCGAAGTGATCCTCTCAAGAAAAGGTTGTAACGTAGCCATTGTAATACGCTTAGGGTCTAATGGAAGGCCCAAATACCTAGTGGGAAAGGATCCTCGCTTGAAGCCCGAAAGGTCCGCAAGAACAGATGCCTGAACATCATTATAACCACCAAAGAAAATCTCAGACTTTGCATCATTCATATCTAATCCCAACCATTGCTTTAATATGGCCATAACAGATTTTATTCCATTTATCGAGGGGCGGGAGCCATCAGAGAAAACCAGCAAGTCATCAGCAAAGAGTAAATGGGTGAGTCTCGGGTTTTCACAGAGAGGATGGAGGTGGAATTGATCTTGCTGTTCAGCTTTATCAAGCAAACGAGAAAGAACCTTCATTACCATAATAAACAGATAGGGCGACATGGAATCACCCTGTCTCAACCCTTTCTTACCTTCAAAGAAGCCCGCTAACTCTCCATTAATCGCCACAAAAAACCGAGGAGAAGTAATACACTCTCTGATCCAAGTAATGAAGATAGGAGGGAAATTTTGTGCTTCCAGAATTTTCAAGACGAAGTCCCAATAGACAGTGTCAAATGCCTTCCGAATATTAACTTTCAGCATACCACTCCGGTGACAAGAAGCTTTGTTATAGTCTCTTATCAGCTCAGAGGCAAGAAGGACATTCTCTCCCAAATGACGACCTCTCAAGAAAGCTGCTTGGTTTGGACTTACACATTTCTGAAGAATAGGCTTGAGCCCATTTGCAATTGTCTTCGAAATGACCTTGTAGACAATATTACAGCAGCTAATAGGTCTGTAGTCACCCAATACACACGCCTCAGACTTCTTAGGAATCAGAGCTATGGCTGTCGTGTTCAAATCTTTAAGAAGCCAGCCATTACGGAAAAATTCTGAGACCGCAGCAATTATATCACCACCAACAGTGTCCCAAGCCGATCTTATAAACTCAATGGAATACCCGTCTGGACCTGGACTCTTATTCATAGGCATCGAAAAAATTGTAGCTTTTATTTCGGCTTCTAAGACATTCCGACTCAGATATGCTTGTTGGATATTCGAGCATTGGAAAGAAAGTAAGTCCTGAATTTCTGATAAGGAAGCAAGCGAAATAGGCATGTCAGTGCTACCCAATATTGACTCAAAGTATGAAGCTGAGTGAGCCTTCAGATCTTCAGCCGTAAATAAAAGTTGGTCATTTTGGTCCTTTAGAAAGTGGATATGATTCCTTGTCGCATGCTGAGAAGCCATCCGGTGGTAAAATACTGTGTTCCTATCTCCAACATCAGCCCACTGAACTCTTGAGCATTGTCTATAAAACTTAGCCTCTGCAGTGAGCAGGGTATTTAACTCTGCCCTTTGCAAGTGCTCCTCTCTTGCTGTATCTGGATCAGGAGAAGTAAGCAGTGAGCGCTGCAATGTGTCTACCTGAGCACTTTTCTCTCGTACCCTCTGCGAAATCCCATTGTAGTGACGCTTGTTCAGACCCCGTAACACTGGCTTAAGCATCTTCAGTGAACAAACCAGCCTAAACTGATCAGTACCCGTTACCTAATTAAAACACCAGCCTTCACTAACCAGCTCAGTAAACTGCGGATGATCCGCCACATGGTGAAAGTATTTAAAAGGTTTGGTGACTCGTCTGTTGAAGGACGGTAGCCGGAAGAGACACGGAGCATGAGCAGATTGACTAGGGTCTAAGAAATAATCCGACCATTGTTGATTAATGAGTGCGTGATCAATCTTTGTCGAGATAGGATTGTCATCCTGATTATTTCTCCAAGTATAAGGGACACCCTTCCATTGAGCCTCAAATAACTCTGCTTCTTGAAGAGTAATATTAATTTCTTCGATGCCCGAAGTATCAACCAGAGCCGATAAGTGATTTGAGTGATGAGAGATGCGCAATATTTGGTTAAAGTCCCCTAAGACTGCCCAAGGATAACGAGAAACCGGGTTGGATTCATGCAGCTCCACCAAACCCGCCAGAAGAGTGCTCCGTTCCTCCAAAACACTAAGCCCATATACAAAGGTGACTGTAATATTGACACTCTACGATGGGATAAATACTCCACAAGTCATAGACTGGTCTGTAACCTGATAACATAACATAGTCACACAAGGATCCCATAACAACTATCCTCCCAGAATCCACCGACTCATAGTTTCCCATAAAATTACATCCCCGAGGGATTGCTCGAGAAATACGCTCCTTATTAGTCTCCAAAATATGTGTCTCCAAAAAAGCTCCGAAAAAAGGTTTGTGGATATTAGTCCAGTCCTTAGTCATGGTGTGGCGTTTATCACTATTCAGTCTACGTACATTCCACGCAAAAAAACATTATGATATTGGGATTTAGGCTTTTGTGACCTTTTGGCCACACTTCCTATTCTTGACTAGGAAGAACGGTTTCTCAACATCGTTACCAGAATCTGGATCGGTACCCTGACCACTGTCCGAGGCAGCTTCCAGAGTAGAGACCTCAACTTCAATACTTGCTGGAGAATTGGTTTCATCACCTTGTACTAACGCTTCAGAGTCAACCATCGATGAATTTCCTACATTCAGAAGTGTTGAAGCATTTTGAGATACCAAGTGAAAATTGGTTTACATTAATCGTGAGCAATATTTGGTATTAAGTGGATATCATGTTAACTTAGAATATTAAAAAATTTAGAATAGA
Source organism: Brassica napus (assembly GCF_020379485.1). Taxonomy (NCBI): domain Eukaryota; kingdom Viridiplantae; phylum Streptophyta; class Magnoliopsida; order Brassicales; family Brassicaceae; genus Brassica; species Brassica napus. The sequence continues at coordinate 63,892,080 of NC_063446.1, read as the reverse complement.
AATAGACAGTGGGTTGACGAATCACAAATATAAAAGTATGGAACCTGTTTAGTCTTTGAATTATTAATCAGTTTTTATTTAGAAAAAAATATTGAGTTATCAATCAGTTTGAATTATTTATAATGCTTCAAATATTATTACATCTATTGTTGGACCATTATAAATTTAAATGACAACTTCCAAAAGTAGATAAAAAATAGGACCCTAAATTAATAGATTAGATAAAAAATCATGCAAAAGCAATGATATTTTTCAAAAAAAAAATGCCTTAATGTTTTAAAATGGTGTAGAGGCATGCCAGAAGAAGTCATACTTACAAGTTTTATTAGAACATCTCCAAAAACTCTATCACTTTAAATATATTTTTTTTGTTCTCCAAAAATAAATTTTAAATTTAGAGTTTTAAGGAATAAACTCAAAACTTCAAATTTGAAGTTTTATCTTTTTATTTACATTTGATCCTTATAATTAATGATACATCACATTTATGATTTTTAAGTATTTTCTCCTTTATTGTTTCATAAAATATTTCAAAACTTTTTTTTTTATAAATTCAATTTTTACACACAAAATTTAATAAAAATTTCAAAATAAGATTTATAATATTTTAAGACTAGAATTAGACAACAAGAATATTACAAAATAAATTTATAAAAAAACTTTTAAATAAGATACATGAAAATATAATTATTACACAAATTTAAATATTACAACAACACTAATAATCTGATATATTTGCTCTGGAACCTCCAAAATCTGTAAAATATTGTCCAAATAAATTTGTGTAACCAAAGATGGAGCATTATAAAAAAAATTTATGAAATAATGTGGTATTGTACTCGTAGTTTAATATTTAGTTACTGTATTTCAATTGGTAATTTTATATATTTAATGAAAGATTTTATTAATTAATATTACTATAACATTTTTATATATTTGCTATTTATTTATAAAAAATTATGGATTTATATTAATTATAACAAATATAAAGATAATAGTGTAAAATATAAATAATTTTTAAGATTATTTTGAAGTTTTTTTTTGGAGAAGAATACTTTGAAACTTCGAATTTAAAGTTTTGTAAATTCTAAAATAGATAGTTTTTTTCGGAGATGATAAAAAAATAACAAAAATGATTAGTGATTTGCGCACTAAGAAGATTGTGGGGTCACCTAGCTCCCGTACGATAGTGAGAGATATTATTATTTTTTTTTTTTTTTGAACAATGTGAGAGATATTTTTATGTATTGAAATTTTTAAGGAATCAGCAACCCAAGTCTTCGAGAAGAAGTCATACATATAACAGTTTAGTTATAATTATAAACAAAGACTTCACCAAATGAAGTCTGACTCCACACACCAATAAAGTCACCTTATTCTCTACGGAAACATATAATCGTGATGATTCCACAGCTCGCATTGCGAAGCAGGTTCCTTGCTAAATGTAGAGAGTAAATTATGTATCACTAACCAAGCCTCTTGAATTACTAACCAAGAATCTTTTAGCAAGGTATATACATAGAATTCAATCACTTACAATGTTATTTAAAAAAAAAAAAATATATATATATATATTGATATTAACCCGAACATGCATTCAATGTCGAAACACAAGCCGAATCAACCAAAATGTTTTAAATTAAGTACAACATATATTGGATCTGATTGTTGTTTGGATTGTTGAGGCTTTGTGGTTGTTTAAAGCCTTGAAATCCAAAAAATTGCCAACCGATGTGTTAAAAATAAGAATGTTGGTTTTACCTTGTTTCCTCGGATATCGGGTTTTCCATAACGCCGTATGTTGTATCTAAATCTCTGTGGAATCATCAGATTTGCAATCTTCATTGTCGGTTGAGCACAAAACGAACACACGGAGAGAGAAAACCGTCCAACTAGTGCCAAGGTCGGGCTTGAGCTTGAGCCACACACTGCCTTGAAAACCTCAGATAACCTGCACAAAAAGAAGCTCGGCACACTACCCACGTAAGATCAAGCGACCCCCAATTAGCATGGTTTATGTGCTACCAAGCGAGACACCGCAATGACCAAGAACTTACAATGTTAATTAAAACAAAACTTATGATTTACTTGATAAAAAAGACAGTTCTAAATCTTTCTCAAAACAGAACTCAACTCGTGAAAGATATGATGCTTCAAATTAAATATTAAAAAAATTAAAATAATCTATATCTATCTATCTATCTATATCTCTAATACTATAAAGAAGAACTCTATTCTCTTCTAAGCAAGACATGTCGTTAATTCGATGTCTCTTAATGCAACACGTGTCTCATTTAGTTTTGCGGTGCGTTTCATCAACGGAATCAAGCTGTGTTATGTGTGTGGGCTTTATTTTTCTAATGGAGTCCAGCCCGATAGAGAAACCTAACCCTCTCAACCAGCGTTTCCTCAGAATTAAGGGTTCGTCCCGTTTTTTTTTTCTTCGATGGGTTTCGATCGCGTCGTTTCATTTTCTTTTTAGTCAAGCGAAACCGCTTCCATCTAAAGATTCATCGCAAGGCAGTCTGAGTATAAAAAGGTTAGCCTTCCTCCTCTCAAACCATATTCTCGATCTGTTGAACCAAAAAAGTAAACTTATTTTTTGATAATTGACTAACTCCAAAAATATGAGACCATAACCATGTTCCTCTCCACAAAACGAATTCATAGCCACCAACCACACCTCAAACAGACCTCGGGCGTAGCTGTAATCACCATGAGAAGCTTTGTCAAAACCATGAGAACCATCGCCGGAATTGCTGGATTTGTTTATAATCTGGTTTAAAATTTTGGAGATTAGCACAAATCAAAACCTATGGATTTGTCTTTGGAGAAGAGGAAAATGAAGAGGTGCTGGAGTAAAGAGAAGAAGAGAATGAGGAAGAGAATATTGGTTATAGATGGATGGATGATACAAGTTGTGGATGGATGACTCGTGGATGGACAATATGTAAACGAGTCGTGGATGGATAATTTGTGGATAGATATGCAGAGAAAATGTAAACACATCCATATGTAAACGACAAACAGAAATTTATTCATAATTACATTAGCGACGTGTGTTCGACCTATCCGTCCACAATAGTTGTGTCCACATAATTCGTTTTGAAAATCCAATTTCTAAAAATATCAAAGCATATATAATATGGATCTCGAAATATAGAAGAAAAAAAGTTATAATTTATTTTGTACATTATATATTTATACTTATAAATTTTAATATGAAATAATACGAAATAAAACATGTTGTGAGGAATAGCTTTATTTTTGTGATAAACCAATAGAAAAAGTTATTATATTATAGGAGAGAGATAAAAATAAATTTTTAAATCTAACTCTCGTTTCCTTCCAACAGAATAGTATTGATTTCATTTTTCACAAGGGTAATTTTGACAAACCAACTCTTTGGCCCTACAAAAAAATGTCCCACAAGTGGGAAGTGTCTCCTAGTGTAAACCAAAGACAAAATGTGTCTTTCTATGTAATCAACCGAAAATTTTACATCTGAAGGCACATTTTGACTTTAGAATTACATCTAAAGACACATCTTGCATATGACACACATTCTTTATATGTTTTGTCTATTCTACCCTTTTATTTAGTTGAGAATATATTTTTATTTTGTTTTAACTAAACAAAGTCATTTCCACCACGCATCCTTTGTGTCTTCTCTCTCATGTTTCCAATTTTTAAATAATTATCACCCATAAACTCCAAAAATCTATCTCTCTTTCCAATCTCATATTTATTTTTCCCAGATTTATCTCTTTTGATTTGATTTTTTAGCTGGTTGATCGTATTAAAAACCTGAGACCACCGTTGTATTCCTCTCGACAAAACGAAGCCGTAGCTTCTGCCACGCTTCAATCAGAGGTTTGACACGTCTATAAGTGTTGTGAGAAACTTCACTAAAATCATTTTTCTCCATTTTAGGATAGAATTTTGACTCGATCTCTTAGCTCGTTTATTTTATCAAAAATATGAGACCATAACCATGTTCCTCTCCACAAAACGAATCCATAGCCACCAACCACACCTCAAACAGAGCTCGGGCGTAGCTGTAATCACCATGAGAAGCTTTGTCAAAACCATGAGAAACATCGCCAGAATTGCTGGATTTGTTTATAATCTGGTTTAAAATTTTGGAGATTAGCACAAATCAAAACCTATGGATTTGTCTTTGGAGAAGAGGAAAATGAAGAGGTGCTGGAGTAAAGAGAGGAAGAGAATGAGGAAGAGAAAATTAGTTATAGATGGATGGATGATACAAGTTGTGGATGGACGACTCGTGGATGGACAATATGTAAACGAGTCGTGGATGGATAATTTGTGGATAGATATGCAGAGAAAATGTAAACACATCCATATGTAAACGACAAACATAAATTTATTCATAATTACATTAGCGACGTATGTTCGACCTATCCGTCCACAATAGTTGTGTCCACATAATTCGTTTTGAAAATCCAATTTTTAAAAATATCAAAACATATATAATATGGATCTCGAAATATAGAAGAAAAAAAGTTATAATTTATTTTGTACATTATATATTTATACTTATAAATTTTAATATGAAATAATACGAAATAAAACATGTTGTGAGAAATAGCTTTCTTTTTGTGATAAACCAATAGAAAAAGTTATTATATTATAGGAGAGAGATAAAAATAAATTTTTAAATCCAACTCTCGGTTCCTTCCAACAGAATAGTATTGATTTCATTTTTCACAAGGGTAATTTTGACAAACCAACTCTTTGGCCCTACAAAAAAATTTCCCACAAGTGGGAAGTGTCTCCTAGTGTAAACCAAAGACAAAATGTGTCTTTCTATGTAATCAACTCTTTATCCCCTGTAATTCCTAGCAAACTTTTTGCATCAAAACCCATCCGTATTTGTATTTGTTTACTGTTGAGATATATACGGTTACACATTTTGGTCACAGCTCTAATACTAAGTTTGTTGAAATAACGGCGGTCACAGCTCTAATACTGACTAAATATAAATGTTTGGTTTTCCTCACTTAGCCAACTGCTTGGTAACAGTATCTTTAACTAACAGAACAATAACAATATCATTACCTTGGTTATTGGTGAGAAAAAATTTTGTAGCTTTTGATGTGTACATAGTCTTCACTTTCTTTGATAAAAAAAAGCCATCACCTTCATTTCAAATTAATTCTACTCCTAGAAAAACAAGCCCTCGGCCCAAAACTATAAGATTTTCCACTTAGTTACTAATTCAAGTAAATAGAATCCTTATCATAGTTTGCGTTCAAAAAAAAAAACCCTTATCATCTATCTATACTAATAAAGTTGGCTTTTCTCCTTTCTTAGAGTGCCACATCATCAGTTAGAAGAGGGCAAATGCTGACACGTCAGCTTCTCTATCTGAAAATGCAAATGTTTCGTCTCTTCGAGAATTTCTTAATGGGCCAGTTATTATAGCTACTACACGACACTAAACTTAGTCTCAACGTTATAATTGCATGTTTGACCATTTTGTAAACGATGGGCTACTAGGTGAATTTAATTATAACGAGTAGCTCATCTACGTTATGTAGTCTTATTCTTCCTGAACCTTTTGTTGTCTAACCGAAGAAGAACGCAGAGTGACGATTGAAAATTCTTTCCTTCGATTTTCAAAGACAAGTAACGCCTTCCTATAGCATTCAATTGCTCCCTGTGATGATTGCAATAACAACCATTAAACCACTCTCTCCACTCCTTCGTATTGATTTCATTATACATCCATGGTAACGCCAGAATGTCTAAAACCTAGGGTTATAAATACGCTGGAGGCAGGACATGTCAATCATCTCTCCCAACAAAACATTCTAAACTTTCGAATCCAAGCTCACCTACCTCCGATGGCCACCTCACGTATCATTCTCAAATAATTAGAAAGTCGGGCGTTGCTCTAACAAAGCGGAGATCCGTATGCTCTGATTCAGGGAAGCCCGTAATGTCAAGAAAGGAGGTATAAAAAGTGGGATTCAATCCACTGCCATATGAGGTATTTGCTCTCCACTGCGATGTTAGTATATCAATCCATCAAATTGGTTAATCTAAAGTTTGTCACCAAGGTCAACAATTTACTTTCATTCTTTGCCGTTTGTGTATTATGAGTTAAACAAGTGAAGGGATATGATCAACTCATTCAGTTTTGATTATAATGTATATTAAGAACTTTAGTGCGTTTTCAGCAAAAGTTGACTATGGAAGATCAAAACAAGCACTTCACTACAACCTGAGGCCATGCCGGCCAGATTGTGGGAAGAAAAAACTTAGGTCCTAAGATAAAGAATTCTTCGTTGCAGTATCTATATCTGTTTTTTCTTTATCATATCACCATCAACTAACTTGAGTCTATATGTTCAGAAAAAGTAACAATGAGGAAAAAGAAGGGCTCACTGGTTACTGGTACTTTCCAAAACCAGATCTTCCAGAAATAATACTCGCCCAAGAATACTTTGATAGCAATCGAGCTTCTTAGCCGGAGGTACTAAGGTATGGGTCTTGAAATGTATCAAATTTTCTGTTTTGGATCAATAAAATTTATTCCATTTTTGCAGATAATGTTTCAGTCATTGGCCAAAGATGGAACTATCCAAGTGATGAAAAAATCATAGACTTTGTTCAAGAAAGTATATAGCATGCTAATCAGATAAATACATAATTTAGTTTCATGCGAGGCATTTTTAAAACTTCATTGATAACATATTTCAGGCTTACCTTACTGTAAAATGATTTTAGCTACTGTGTGATATATGTTACAGATAACCGATCATGTGGAGATTGAGATAAAGGTTATGAGTGTTGTCTACGAATCTCAGAGATAGCTTGAGCAGAAGGTAAGTGGGAAAATCAAATATTCACGGCTCTTCATCAGCCAGTAATGGCAAATACGACCAGCCTTTTTCTTGATTCAGCCCACTGATGTATGTTTGGGTGATTGCAAAATTACCAGTGTAAACATTTCAATTGACCCCACATATTGTATGTTTTTGGTTTCCATATTTGTGATCGTGTAGTTCAAGACCATTAAAAATATTACCAGTGTAAACATTTCAATTGACCCCACGTATTATGTTTTCCCATTTGAAACAAAAACTCGGTATAGTTGCCACATGAGAAAATAATTTCAAATTCAAACCTCTCTATTGTGTAGATGGTATTGAACTTACGTATATAAGAAAATCAAATTTGTAATCGACTATCAAATGTTTGGAAAGAAACAAAACTTTTTATATTTTAGATTTCTATCGTATTCATTTAAGTCAACTTATTATTCCCACCCAAACATATTTCGTGGAATCAATCCTAAATTAACATCAACCTCATGATCCTCTAAGAAATAGTAACCTCTTTGGATGTTTTTAATATATTCTTCACACAACTATTTAATATTCACAAATTATGTCCTCAAGAAATGATAATATATAGTCCAGACCTTGATTCTTCAAGACTTCCGTAATGAGGAGTTTGGAATCAAACATTTAGGTAAAAAGTGCTCCACAATATAAATTATAACCATGCAGAACTTACAACAATACACAACACATGTTGATAAGGCTAGATGCTAAGATGAGACGACAATCACCAATCACACGGGGTCCAAAATTCATGCGACACCAACAGAAATAACATATAAGTAGAGATGGAAATCAGCATGATATCCATAACTGTAAAAATATCTATATATTTAAATAATATGGCTACATAAAAACACCAAAGAACATAATTCAGATCCAAGAACGATCACATTTAATTAATAAAACTAAATCTGTGAACAAAGATATTGTCATAACTTAAACTGTCATGTATTTATATGACCACCGTCGTACAACGTAGTGGGACATTATCGCAATAAAATGGAAGTGATAATAATCACCCAAATAATAGAATCAGGAAGGCTGCAGGAAGCTGAAATCATGCTTAATGAAGATAACTAAATCAAATCACCAATCTAAAGAGACACACTAAATGCCCGAAAAAAGTGAATAGCTGAATTAATATAAGATCTATAGTCTTATGAATAATTTATTTAAATCAGTTATTAATTATGATTTTAGTTAAAGATCTATTGTCTTATGAATTAATACAAAAATTCATTACATTTTTCGAAATTTAGAAGAAACTGTTTGATCAAATTATTAACATAGTTCATTTGGTTTTCAAAAATATTGACATATATAGATTCAAACAAACATGTATATATATAAAGTATAGTAGTTATTATTAGGTTTTAATTCTGCTTACCTAATTTAAAGTAATTTACTAATAATAGATTAGCTATTTTTCCATCGTTTCAATTTATAATTTGAGAAAATAAAAGAAGAAGTTTGTGTTATTAAAGAAAAATACATATATTTACTGTGTTAAATATAATCAACTACTGGTTTAAGTAAATAATTCAATATATAACTATTAAAACTAAAGTAGACAAATATTAAAAAGTAAAATAATTACACTTTCATGATTTTTAATGGTGAAATAAATATATGATATGTAAAAAGAAAAATAAAAAAAATAATAGAAATATAAAAAAATTATTAATTTTAATTGAAAATAAAATAAATATTTAAGATTCATGTTTCTCCACTATATTAAAAAAATACATAAAAAATAAGATGGTATCAGATACTTCAGTCAATACTTATAACTCAGACGAAAGCATTGACAGCTATGACCGAAACTCTTTAGACACAAATCCTCATGTAACCTTAGCCTATTATATTTTGCAGCGGAACCACTCATGATGATGAATCAGCACATTCAATTAATGAATCAATGTTTGGATAATGACAATCCAGAGGCTCATTATATTGAGGGGTTAAATCAATACTTCTTCCAACACAAATCTATCAAAGGACTCAACCATCTTCACCAATCCGCATATCTGAACTATGATAACGATACATATCTTTATGGTAAACTAATTTTGTGCAAATGCATTTTTGAAGAAGATAAATATTTTTTGGATAAGCTATCATAAAAAAATAATCAATTCAAGTCCGATCAATGCTAGAGCATGATTAAGAATTCACTTACTGGATTCGTGAAATGAAGCCTCCAATAAGTTGCCACATCTTTGACATATACAAAATATGCGAAGATTGTTAATAGTTTAAGAGGATGAAACAATTTATTATCTTTTTTCAAACAAGATAATCACAAAACAAACACAAACATTTACATGTTTCCTTTTCAAACATCATCTTTACTTTGTTTAAATTTCAACTGAATTTACTTTGTTACGACTATCAATTTTTTATACTACTTTTATTAAATCTATCAGTCACAACCACTTATGTTATTCCACATTGACCTAAGTTACTTCAAAACAAAGTAATACACTATTGTCGTTAACCACTATCGATCAGAAAAAAAATATAATTCTCTTTCAACATATATTCATCTTTAATTTTTTTTATTAAGAGCACAAAATAAATTGTTAATCATTTAAAAATAAAAAAGACGAACCCGGCGCATAGCGCCGGAAAGCCACTAGTAGTAAATAAAACAAAACCACCTTCTGTGCTTCCACATTTACGTAATCAGTAATACAACCTAAAAACATAAACAAAAACAAAATAATAGTTTTTAATAGTTGCACAAAAAAAAAAAAAAAAAAAAAATTGGACAATGGTAAAAATAAGCAAATACCATCATAACTAAAAAAAAAATAGTTCAACGTTCTTGACAACACAATTTCCAAGTCTTATTTCCAAAGATCAGTACTTTAAAATCTTATTTCTCTACTCAACACATATTTATTGTCGGATATTGTTTGCTCTCCGTTTCTCACATGTACAAAGTGCGTCTTAACCTCTTCATTGAAGTGACATTACATGTTATATTCATCCACACAATAGAGGTCCAAGTCTTCATGTTCCTAGGATTGTTAAGTCATCCAAAAAATATTATACTCTTCTCCGTCATTTCTAAATCCTAATCCAGTTTAAATTGGTTAGCAGTTAATTTAATTATAAATCGTTACTGTAAGTCCATTAGCATAATTATATATATAGATATATAACCAATGTAAAAAACTTCTATTACAAAAGGAAATCAAAAATAATATAATCATTAATTATACCTTGAAAACTAAACAGTAATATTTGTTTTGAAAAATCTTAATTATTTTGGATAATATGGTTTATATATATCTTAAAATAAATATGTGAATCTTTAAATAGTAATGTGGTAAGTTATCAAGTTGAATAAAAGTGATAGTTAAATTTTACTTTTTGCACAATTTAAAACAATACCTATCAAAGAAAATGTGTAAATTGTATTAAAAAATGTATATTAGAGAAAAAAAACAATTAGGTGTTGAACCTCAGCTGTAATTCTGAATAATTTTATTTGATTTATTATTATAATAGAGGAAAAAATAAGTATTGAAAATTTAAAATAATTACATGATTAAACAAGTAAAACAATATAATTTAGTTAATATTTCATTCCAGATATAATTATGATCTAAACTAATATATTCTAAAACATCATTTTCCTGTTAAATTAGAAAATATAATTATTAATTATGATACTATCAAACTATATATATAGTCTTTTAAAATTGAAATTAATTATTTTATCAATTTGTAATATTTTAAATTATTTAGCTCGGAGGTAGACTAATTTACAATCATGAATGAAATCATTTGGGTAAATGTTTTTAAAAGCTTGAATCTTCTTTTAAAAAAATAATTATTATTTATTGAAACTTTATATTTTTATTATGTCAAATTGAAGTATAAATGAAATAATATATATATATATATATATATATATTATATTTTCTGATTTATTTTTGTTAATTTTGTATTCTCTAAAAAGAGAGAACAATGAAGGTTACTCCTATTTTAATTTTAAATCAAAAACAATTATGAAAAATAACAATATGATCTCATAATTCTTTTCATTATTTGTTTGTTTATAATATCTTTTTAATATATAATAATTTTAAATATTTCATAAAATTAATATAAATTAATATAAAATAGTTTTTATTATAACTTCCCGTCCGTAGGGCGGGCCAACCCTAATATTTATATATTTTAATTTAATCTTTAAATAAATATTAGCAAATAAGAAAGAAACATGCGACACTAAAATTTATGAACCTGTCTAAAGACAGGGTTTAAAGAACCTCAACTAAATATTTTTTTCTACTTTTTTGTATTTATATTATTATTTTTAAGTACGAACTTTTCATAGTGACACTTTTAATTTAATTACTTTCCTGTTGTAGAAGACATGATTTGGTTTAAAAGCTGGTGCAAAAGAAAATTTAGGGTGAGTAGTTAACTCATGTGTTACAGCCTTTTGCTTGGACGAGGACGGTGTCGTTTTGAGCTTTAAAGTGATTAGGATAGCTTCTTATCAAGCGAAAAAGTGATTAGGATAGCTTCTTCGAGTTGATTCACACGCCCGCGATTAGCTATCTAAAACGAGTAAGATCCATACATCATCATCCTTTGAGTAACTCTCTCTTCTATGGTTAGTTTTTTGGTTGATTCTTTGTTGTTTCAAGCAGTTTAACAGGGATGGAATTCTGCTTTTAAGGAGATTAGATTCATGATTGTCTAAAGACTTACCCTCTGATCTCCAGAAGCTCCGTTGTAAGGTATGTTTTCTGACTCTTAAAGCAAAAACTGTTTGGTTTCTTTTTCTCCCCCCACTACAAGAAAACAGCGGTATTTTGACGGACATTACGACAGAAAATGAAATCCTCGGAATATCCCGAGGAATTTCCGAGGATATTCCGAGGAAACACAAAATTTGGTTTCCTCGGAATATCCTCGGAATATACCGACGGAATTCCGAGGACATATCAATCCGTCGGAATATTCTTATGGAATACCGAGGAAAAATGTATTCCTCGGAAAAAACCGATGAATTCCGAGGATATATTTTAGCCGTTAGAGAGCCGTTGGAGGATTTTAAAAATTCCGAGAAAATTCCGAGGAAAGAGCCGTTGCCGTCGGTATTCCATCGGAATTTTCTCGGTCTGTCGGCAGGATTTCAACTATAAATACAAGCACCCCTCTTCCTCTTCATTCACTCCATATCTTCATCCTCCTTCTTACTGTCTTTACACACGAATTTGATTCATAAAAAACATGTCTTCTTCGAATTATTTTCGTTCTTGGATCGATCGACCTCATTTGGATCCGAACACGAGATTGCTTACGGAAAAATACCAACGAGGTATAACCGAATTCATGGGGTTAGTTCACCGACAACCGGAAGCAAAAACAGGTATGTTAAGATGTCCTTGCTCTAATTGTAAAAATAGAAAGGTTATTAAAGAGTGGGATGTTTGGACTCATCTATATTTGAGTGGGTTTACACGAAGTTACAAAATTTGGTATCATCATGGGGAAACTGATTATGAACATGGTAGTACTAGCGAACCTCAGCCAGCGGTTAGATTAGAAGAACCAATTAGAACGGATGTAGATTATGGTGTAGGTACTGAGCAGATGGTAAATGATCATTTTAGAGGGGAAGATTTACCCAATGCAGAAGCTAGGAGATTTTATGATATGTTGGATGCTGGAAAGCAACCATTGTACGAAGGTTGCAGAGATGGTCATTCAGCTTTATCATCTGCTACAAGATTGATGGGCATTAAAACATATTATAATTTGGCTGAAGACTGTGTGGATGCGATTGCTGATTTTGTAAAAGGTATTCTACCCGAGGATAATGTAGCTCCTGGTTCATACTACGAGGTTCAGAAACTCGTAGCTGGTCTTGGTTTATCGTATCAGGTAATAGATGTATGCAGCGACAACTGCATGATTTATTGGAGGGCGGATGAACAGCGGGTTACATGCAAATTTTGTGGAAAGCCTCGTTATAAAGATACGAGTGGAAGAGTTCCAGTGCCATATAAAAGGATGTGGTATTTGCCTTTGACGGAAAGGTTGCAGAGGTTGTATCTGTCTGAACGCACAGCGCAACCAATGAGATGGCATGCGGAGCACTCAACAGATGGTGAGATCAGACATCCTTCAGATGCAAAAGCGTGGAAGCATTTCCAATCAAAGTATCCCGACTTTGCGTATGAGAGAAGAAATGTCTACCTTGGTGCATGTACTGATGGTTTCAGCCCGTTTGGCAAGAGTGGAAGACAGTATTCTCTATGGCAGTCATTCTTACACCATACAACCTACCCCCAAACTTGTGCTTGCGACGAGAGTTTTTGTTTCTCTCGATTCTCGTTCCCGGACCAGAGCATCCTAAGAGATCACTTGATGTGTTTCTTCAGCCACTAATATATGAGTTGCAACAACTATGGGCTCAAGGTGCTGAAACATACGATGTTTCGTGTAAAGAAAACTTTCAAATGCGGGCAGTACTAATGTGGACAATAAGTGATTTTCCAGCATATGGTATGTTATCTGGATGGACAACGCATGGAAGGCTATCATGTCCATATTGTCAAGATAACACTGATGCTTTCCAACTAAAACACGGAAGGAAAACGTGTTGGTTTGACTGTCACAGGAGATTCCTACCACCTGATCATCCATATCGTAGGAGTAGGAATTTGTTTACGAAGAACAAGAGGGTGTTTGACAGTCCACCTCCGGAAATTTGTGGGAAAGATTTGAAGACACAACTAAGAGATTTTGGTGCAGAAAGGACGCCAGACGTCGGTGGACATGAGCGTTTTCCGGTAGATGCTGTTGGAGACCTACATAACTGGCACAAAAAAAATATTTTCTGGGATCTGCCATACTGGGAGGATCATCTGCTAAGGCATAATTTAGATGTCATGCATATTGAGAAGAACTTTTTTGACAATCTCATGAACACGATCCTTAATGTTCAAGGTAAAACAAAGGATAATTTGAAGTCAAGACTGGATTTAGTCGATATATGTGCTCGTTCAGAACTTCATGTTGATGAGAATGGTAGGGCTCCTTTTCCCATATACCGACTTGATGTAGAGGGAAAAGATGCGTTCTTTGATTGGATTTCAAACGATGTGGAACTTCCAGACGGTTACGCATCTAATTTGCGTAACTATATCGACAGAAAGGAAGGAAAGTTTACTGGCTTGAAAAGCCACGATTGCCATGTAATGACGCAGCGCCTCCTTCCGTTTGCCTTCAAGGAACTATTACCACGAAATGTTCATGAAGCAATTGCAGGGATAAGTGGTTTCTTCTGCGATTTATGCACGAGATCAGTGACTCTTGAAGTTATTGAAAATTTGAAGACTAACATAGCTGTGATTCAGTGCAACCTTGAGAAGATATTTCCTCTCTCATTTTTTGATGTTATGGAGCATCTTGTTATTCACCTGGCAAGAGAATTGAAACTTGATGGTCCTGTGCAGTATAGATGGATGTATCTGTATGAGCGGTATATGTTCCATTTGAAGAAGATGGTGAAAAATTTAAGTAGGGTGGAAGGTTCTATAGTCGCACATATGATCAATGAAGAAACTTCAAACTTTGCCGAGTACTACTTTCCAGTAGAAGTTCAGACCAAAAACAGAAGACCTGCTCGGCATGATGATAGAGGCGAACGGGCAACATATCATGTTACGGTTCCAGACATTTTCACAGACGTTGGACGACTTAGCGGAAAATCAAAGGACCGTCGACTTACTAAGCAGGAGCGCAGTAATTTGCAAACATATTTGCTCACCAACTGCGAAGATGTTCTTCAATATGAAAGGTAAATAAATTAGCTTACAAATTTTTATTTTAACAAGTTGACATTTAAATCTTAATTAATTACATTATTGTCATCATATGTACAGGATTTTCATGGCAGAAAAGCGGTTCGAATATAGATACGCCACAGAGGACGAACTAGAAGAAATGAAGCAGAGAAAATTTTCTGGATGGATGTTTACTTATGTAAGTGCTTTAAACAAATTAAAATATCATTTATCACATATTTATACTAATTCACATTTATTGATATAACATATATATGTGCTATTAATAGGTGTCTGCTGGTTAGGCCAGAGGTGAAACATTTGACGATTGGATACGCGAGATGGTCGTTGGACCAAACTTTGTTGTGAAGTCATATCCGAGATTTTGTACTCGAGGATATGCATTCACAACTCAGAAGAGGAGACGTTCGAGTACGACTTATGATGCTGGCGTTTGTTCTGCATCAGGAGATGATGTATACTACGGACACATACATGAGATTTTGAAAATCAAGTATTTGGGCATGGTTGGATTGCGCTGTACTGTTTTCTATTGTGACTGGCACGACAACACTCTAGATCGAGGTGTGAGAACAAATGCATTTGGTGTTACATCAGTAAATTCGAGGCGAAAGCTGCAATATTATGATCCTTTCATTCTTGCTTCTCAGGCCGATCAGGTAATTAAATGTTAATTATTCAGAATGATTCATCATCATGTGTATTAATTTATAATTTTACTAATAATTTTTTAAATGTTACAGGTTTGTTATATCAAGTACCCCCGGGTAAGGAACAGAGATGATCCATGGGTTACTGTTACAAGACTCAACCCGAGAGGCCGAGTTCAGGGAAGTTCTGAGCTGGAAGACCCACTACAACCAAGCACATCCGGCAACTTAAGTGCAGCAGAAGATTTAGCTAGAGTTGGCCTTGTAGTCGATTTAACCGACTTCGGAGAGGAAGCCATCGTTCACGTAGAGGATGAACCAGTGATTGGAGAGTTTCACCAAGATCCAGATTCAGATTCATCTGGTGATGATGACTCGGAAACAGACTAGCATCGACTTTTTTTTTAATAGAAATACCGAGGGAAGATAGGTTTTCCTCGGAATTTCCTCGGAATAGACCTTGTCGATTTAGGGATTTGATTATAGAGTCTTTTTCCTCGGAATTTCCTCGGAATATTCCGACGGAATTCCGAGGAAGATAAGGGTTTCCTCGGAATTCCCTCGGAATATTCCTAGGAAATTCCGAGCAAGTAGAGTTTTTAAATCGAAAACAACGTTTTGCGGTTTGAATAACACTTATATAACCCTTATTAAGTGTCTTAGACTGATTATGAAGTCAAAAATTTGTTCCTTACCCTATAATAAACACTTTTCCGATTGTATGAACGAAATCCCCACAACATAAGAGAAACACTTATACACTTTAATGAACGGTAAAGGGAATACTTACAATTCGTTTTGAAATTTTGTCATTTCATAGTTTATGATCATCTATGCAAAGATTCCTCAATGGTATGCATTGCATTTGTATAAGAAATGATATAGGGCAAAAAAATTTGATGTTTTGAAACCCCAAACATGTGTTCTTCGGAATTTCCTCGGAATATTCCGAGGAACAATATAAACCAACAGAAATACATGCATAGGATCGGATATTCTTTTTCCTCGAATTAATGAAATATCCGAGGAAATTCTGACGGATATTTAATTGTCCGTCGTAATTTCCTCGGAATATTTTCATTTAACCGGGCAAACCAGCCGCGAAATATTTCGCGAAAATAGAAATTGAAATACCAAGGAAATTCCGACGGAAACTATCCGTCGGACCCTAGGTTTTATAACGAGAAAACACTTCTTCTTCCCCATTTCTCTCTTCTTCCTCTCCGGCTCCTCTCCCTCCTCTCCGGAGATCTCCCCCTTCTCTCCCGACGATATCTCCGGGGAATCCTCTCTAAACCTACACAAATCATGTAAGGACCATATCCCACTCTCTTATGTTCTATTTGTTAGGTTTTTATGTAGATTTGATAGATTTTTGTTACGGTGGTTGGTTCGGATTGTGATTTGGTTGTATAATAGGTTTAGAATTGTGATTTGGTTGGATAATTTGTTTTGTTGAATTGATTTAGAATTTTTTTATAATTTTTGTATTTATAAAATCGATTTTTGTATATAAATTCGATTTTTGTGTATAAATTCGATTTTTTTATTTTACAAAACGATTTTTGTATATAAATTTGATTTTTTGGATATTACAAAACGTTTTTTGTATATAAATTTGATTTTTTGGATTTTACAAAATATTTTTAATATCTATAAAACTTTTTTTGTGATTAAAAACTATTATTTGGGATTTAAAAAAAAATATATATATATATATATATAATATAAATTTCTATATTTATTAAACATTTTTAATATTATTAAAACTATTTTTTGTAATTATTAAACTAATTTTTATTTATTAAAACTATTTTTTGTTTATTAAAAATATTTTTATATATTTATTAAACATTTTTAATATCTATAAAACTTTTTTTGTGATTAAAATCTATTATTTGGGATTTAAAAAAAAATATATATATATAATTTAAATTTCTATATTTATTAAACATTTTTAATATTATTAAAACTATTTTTCGTAATTATTAAACTATTTTTTATTTATTAAAACTATTTTTTCTTTATTAGAACTATTTTTATATATTTATTAAACCTTTTTAATATCTATAAAACTTTTTTTGTGATTAAAAACTATTATTTGGGATTTAAAAATATATATATATATATATATAATTTAAATTTCTATATTTATTAAACATTTTTAATATTATTAAAACTATTTTTTCGTAATTATTAAACTACTTTTTATTTATTAAAACTATTTTTTCTTTATTAGAACTATTTTTATATATTTATTAAACATTTTAAATATCTATAAAACTTTTTTTGTGATTAAAAACTATTATTTGGGATTTAAAAAATATATATATATATATAATATAAATTTCTATATTTATTAAACATTTTTAATATTATTAAAACTATTTTTTGTAGTTATTAAACTATTTTTTACTTATTAAAACTATTTTTTGTTTATTAGAACTATTTTTATATATTTATTAAACATTTTTAATATCTATATAACTTTTTTTATGATTAAAAACTATTTTTTGAGAATTTTTTTTTTTTTAAATTTATATTTATTAAATATTTTTTTTTTAATTTACAGGTCTATTGTTGATCAGACCCGGCCTCGACAGCATCGTGGTCGTGGTGGTACGGGGAGCCAGTCTCGGGATTCCAGCCATTTTTAGGATTCCCCTTCGCCCCAATGCTCTTACCATACATCTCCCTCTGCTGCACCCGCTCCTGCTCCTCTCGCTCTCGTTGCTGCACCCGCTCCTGCTCCTCCGGGTCATCTGGGAGTGATGAGTGTTGCGGAGTTGGTTCGACAGCCCGGTCGTGACCATCTTCCCTATCTCACTCCGTATCCACATGGATGGGGTCAAACATGGTAATTAAACATATTTTTTTTCATTAAAATTTGATTCATTATTAAGCGTTTGTTCTTTTTATTAGGTTCAACCGATCCGGGAACGGGATCAACGCATGGATCAACAGTATGATGTATTCGGCCCTCGACAAGGGACATCCGACTTTCACTGACTTCCCTACCGACAAGCAGCATCTGTGGTTTCGTCAGTTTGCGGTAAGTATTCTAATTTTTTACTTATATTTTTAATCTTTAATATAAATTTTCTACTAATTGTGTTTTTTTTTCAGCAAGAATTCAACTGGAATTCCGATGAGACGCTCTTTATCTATCACCACTTCGTCCATAAAGTTATGGACAACTATGGGAAGCAGATCCACGAGTGGAAGAAGAAGTGGGAAATCAACAAGGTTGTTTTTAATTTATTAAATAATTTTTTAATTTATTAAACTATTTTTTAATTTATTAAACAATTTTCTTTTTTTTTATTATTAAAAGGTCTCAAAGTCGATAAACAACACGGTCTGGACGGAGTTGTGTGCGCATTGGGATAAGGAAGAGACGAAAGAAACTTCTTCCACCAACTCCACCAACCGCAGGAGCGACTGTAAAGGGAAGGGGGTCTTCAAGCATAACTTGGGTGCTCAATCTATTGCCTCTCTGGGGGATCGCATGGTAAGTTCAGCCGCTTTTTCTTCAATTATTTAAGTTTTGAAATTTTATTTTTTGTGCATTTCTTCTAATTTCTAATGTTTCTTTAATTTATATTTTTTTCAAGGCGGAAAAAAATGATGGCGAGCCGGTTGATGATCTCGCCCTAATGAAGAGGGCGTATACCAACAAGAAGACCGGCCAGATTGATGACGGTCTTCTGAGGGAAGTGGTCACCCTGGTCCAAACTCAGGTGCAAGACGAAGTGTCTCAGCTTCAAACCGAGGATGACGATTCGGCGGCTTCGACCAACTTGACCCGGTTTCGAATCAACGAAATCGTTGAATCCATAAGTTCTTTTTTTTTAAAGTTCAATTCATTTATTTCTTGATTTAAATTTGGCTATTTTCTATTTCAGTTGGTTCCAAAGAAGAAGGGACGTTTGGTCGGTTTGGGTCGTCGCACCCGGCCGGTTCCTCCTTCTTCTGCACCACCGCCCTTTGTTGATCCAGAAGTACTTACAGCTCAGTTGAAGGACAAGGATGATCGCATATCTTTGTTGGAGACCCAGATGGCGGCTCAACAGGTGGGCTATGAGGCACAGAGGAGGCTGAACCAGCAAATGATGGAGATGATGCAGAGGATGTACCCGAACGAGGTGTTCCCGAACGTGCAAGACCCGTAGTTTCTTTTTTTCTTTCAAAAACTCGGAATGTTTTATTTTTATTTGTACAACTTTAAATATTATCTAATATGTTTTCAATTTTAATTTTAATTTTATATTTTCGAATTTAAATTTCAAAAATTTTATTTTTTTAAAAAAAATTAATTTTTTTTGAAATTCGGAAGAAATGAACCCTCAAAAATTTCCGAGGAACATTTCCTCGGAATATACCGAGGGACGTCTTCCTCGGAATATACCGAGCACTACAAGAAAAACGCGTTTTTATAGCGGACGAATAACGCTATCTAACGATAGGATAGCGGTTTGTTAAGCGCTGTATCATCGCCCGTCATAATAGGTCGAGGACATTAAATAGCGGTATTTCGTTGTGATATCTTTTCTTCCGCTACGATAGCGCTTTTATTTCTGCAATTAAATATTATTTAATAGCGTCTTTTTACTGCTATTACTAATTTTATAAATAGCGTTTTCTGTTTGTTTTAGTTAATTCTACTATAGCAGTTACCAAAGTGTAATGTATATATGTACTACTATAGCAGTTTCATTTGTGCTGTATATATAATGTTAATATATTTATATATTTTAAATTTTAATTTTTATATATTTATATTTTTAAATTTACACAAATTCGTTTTCTGGGATTTTGAAACAAAATATCAACTTATATAAATAAACATAAATTTCATAGATTCAACTTAAACAGATTACATAGTTGTTCACACATCCTTAGAGATTACATTATAAGTTCACACTAAAGCAACATTGTAATCCTTAGAGATACACAATGTTATCATTTGGCCAAGCCACGGTGCTTCCTACTGCATCACCCATGAATTCGATTTCAGAGTTTGGCCTCCACACTCGAGCCCCATCGAACTCGGAAACCTCTACCCAAACCTTCGTAGCATTGGGACCTAAAGGAACGAAATGCACTTTCTCTGCTGGATCAGTTGAGAACACACGACCTAAAGCAACTCTCTGTCCTAAGTTATGACAGTCCAAGAGAGCAACCTTCTGTTTGCCACCTTTGTTGCTACTACTAGTGCTGTTACCACCACTCTAAAACCAGAAAAGACAAACACATTCACCACAATATCAACACCGGCAACCTAACAATTCAATATCTAATCACCTTCTAAGAATTTACAAACTTACCTGATTGGATATCTTGTTTGATTCAGTAGGTGAATGTTGATCAGTAGGCGAATTTTGATCGGGTAGTCTTATCTTATCTAGAGGCCACGCTATTGTCCCATGTACTGCATCACCCATCTTTGTCATTTCAGGTGTAGGTCTCCAGATATAGGCATTAGGTTTAAAAACCATTTCGACTCTAAGAACTGCTGCATTCGGTCCCAGTGGAATTTGGTTGACGAGGTGAGTAGGTTCGGTTGTCAACAAGACACCCTCAGCTATCAACTCCTCTTCTATTTTCCAGTAATCAAATATTTTAACATTTCCTAAAGATGCAGCTACATCCTGAATCATGTAAAATATATTCACACATTTCAGGAGTACATTAATGAATGATTATAAAGATTTGGAGGACGGAATTTATTTACCTCCGACTCGTCGTTGTTGCCATTGTTTGAAATGTCAATGCCATCATCCAAGATGAGCTTCTCAGATGGCCATGCAATTTTGACTCCAACAGCCTGACTAAGCGATACACAAGTTGGAGTAGGTCTCCATATAGGCGCTGTTACGACTAATACAGACTTCACTATAACAGCAGCCGCATTAGGACCCAGTGGAATGCGACCAATCTTATATGTGGGCTCACTAGAGTAGAATTCTCCTTCAGAAACAACCAAATCATCATTCGAAACCCAATCCAGTATTTGGCACCTTATTCCTCCGCCCTTGCTCACATCGCTTCTCTCAGAATTAGAATCAAATCCGTTTTTTTCCTATACCCAACAACCACAATCATTTTTGTTACAACCTTATACATATCAGAAGTTTGAATAATAAAACAAGAAGAATAACGAAGTTACCTTTTTACCAGCCAAGTCTTTAACCACATTTTGCAAATCTTGAACCTTGTTGATTAGTTCTGCTTGAGCTGCTTCAAGTTGCTTGACATGTGAATCTCTAGCATGTAAGAATGCCAACTTGGTTACAGTAACCCCTCGTCCCAACCCCCTAATTCTTCCTGGCTTATTTTTCCTAGAACCTGAGTGACAGCATCTTCACCGATATTATCTGCTGAACTTGATTCCATTTCACTGTCAATTCTCTTTATCTTCTCCTGCAATTAAAAATTACACAAGTTATGTAAATTGTATTCTATAGCCAACAATATTATTGTTACAAGTAATCTTACTATTGTATCTGCAAATTCTTGACGAACGGGTGTTCCATCAGAATGTGTATGACCAGCGACCCAAACCTTAGTTCTAGTGACTAGCTTAGGATCAGAACTGTTTTTTTTCTACAAGTTAAATAAAGTAGTAGTCATCAGATCTCATAAACCCAATAACACACCAATTATTATTTCAAATTGTAAAACATACCATCTCCTCTGCAAGCCGATTCATGCCTTTTCGACTAGTGGTGTGGGGAATTTGAGCCTTTCTGAGTTCCCTGTACTTATTACTTTTTCCTACATAAACCAAATACCATTTTGTAATAAATGTTACTTACATAACCCAAATGTAAATACGCAAGACACAAAATGTTACCTGAAAAGCTGCAGTACATCTTCCTTTCACCCAATTGTTCCAAGCTGTTACCGATTGTATGTTGCTGGGTTTAATTATCTGTAGTTGCGCCTTGTTTTTTGCTGCTCTAACTATGGAAGAGAGTCTAGATTTAGAGGCCCTCCACAAACAACCCATCTGCTTAAAGACTACATCCTTTTGCCAGTCTTCTGTCAAGTTGAATCGTCCCTGTACATAATATTCATATTAATACTGAACTCGTGTGTATGTATATACATAGGTAACAGAATTACCTGTATTTCCTCCCACAGAGCGTCTTTTGTTTTCTCTTCCAGATGTCTCCAGTCATCTAGCAATACAGGCACATGCTCTCTCACAAGAGGACCAAGGAATGAGGACAGTGTCACTGATCCACGACCAACATGCTCTCCCAAAGAATTGAACTCCACATCTACCTTGTCCTCTATATGTTTCGCCACTTTTCGCATTTTAGTTGGACCTCTAGTCTTCTTCACTTGGTTATCAGATTGCTGTGTTTGTGTCTCAGAGCTAGGAATGACTTCTTCTTCTTCGTCTTGTACATTTTCCTCGTCATGTTCTTCTTCAGCTGGTTGTGTTTCGTACTGATCATGTTCTTCGGGTGGTTGTGTTTCATCATCATCATTTTCTTCTTCGGCTTCTACAGTTTCTGGTTCTTGTTCCACTTCTTCTGAACCGGTATGTTGCTCGAGTTCGTCGTGCTGTGACTCCTGTTCCACATTCTTCTTCGGGCAATTCTTCTTCTGTTTCTTGGTAGATAAAGACACCACAGGACTAACAGCAAGGCCTGCTTGACGTTTACTGCGACGCGCCTTCTCAGTAACAGCATTCTCGTTCATTGTATCAGTTTACCTGTTACAACAACAAACTTATTATTAATCTCAAAGAATAATACCCTCACAATCATTCCTAACACAAAAACTCTCGTCATCTGAAGCGTGATCTCCGATATCTTCATCATGCTGGACTGTTAACGTTGCAGGGCAAATTTCCTCTTCAGTCTCTAACTCATGATATCCTCTCGGAGGTGCTCTCATAACAACATACCAAGGAGAGCTGTCATCCTCTCTTGAGTAAAAAACTTGTTTAGCTTGAGAAGGCAGAATGTATGGATCATTAACAAATGCTGACTGGTTCGTGTGGAGATTCACAAGTGTAAAACCGTCTTCCTCTTTAACACCTTTCCCTTTATGTGCCCAACTACACTTAAACAGAGGCACCTGAAACATGTGGTAATCAAGCAATATGATCTCCTTTATGACTCCATAGTATGCTACCATGTCCGCCATTTGATTAGAATCTTTCGCACTAGCTCTGCACATGGAGAATGCTTCATTTGAAACCCCACAGTTCTGAGTCTTCCTTTTGACATCGTCTGTCTGGTATCGATGTCCATTAACTATATATCCCTTGTAGGTGTGTGCGACATTCCTTGGTCCAAACGCAAGCCATCTGAGCCGCTGAGAATGATCCTTTGAGTTATTTGGTATCTAGCATGAACAGATCACATATCAATATCATTACCAGATCACATATCAATATCATTACCATGACCAGATCACATACCTTATCTTTTATCCATGTCGAAAACCTTTCTGTATGAGTTTTCCATAATATGGTACCATTTCTTGCACATCTTCCATCTTTTGCTTGAAGTTCCTCTAAATGCATCCTGTAAAGGCAAAAATATCTTCATCTACAGTTATCTACACTGATAGTAAAACATAAAATATCTATATCCACACTTACTGAACATAAGGATCCATCACTGCAGTATTCATGAGGACATAACGATGAGCTACATCTCTCTCCTTATCAGTAAGTTTCACTTCTGTAGCTTTTTGCAAAGGGCGCCCTTCAAGTACATTATCATGTGCCTCTAAATCTTCATTTCTTGTCATTGGTTCCTCAACTGGTACCGATTTCTGTAAGAACTCCATACAAAATGCAAGACATTCACCAGCTAGATAACCCTCTGCCATACAAGCTTCAGGTCTTGCAAAATTCTTCACAAAAGCTTTCAGTGTCTTCATATACCTGCAAATCAAGATGGTTAAAATATTGAAATTCGCTTCATATAATAATTAAGCTTCTAATGAAAACAATATACTTACCTCTCAAATGGATACATCCACCTGAAGTGTACAGGGCCACCCAATCGTGCTTCTCTCGCCAGATGCAGTGGAAGGTGGAACATGATATCAAACAATGAAGGTGGAAAGAATCTCTCTAACTGGCACATTGTCTCCACAATCTCTGTTTCTAGAGCAAGTAGCTTCTCAGGATCAAGAACGCGTTGACAGATTCTGTTGAAGTAATTGCACATACGACTCACTGCAATCCGAGGTCCTTTTGGGAGTAAACCTCTCAACGCAACCGGAAACAGATTCTGCATAAGAACATGATGGTCATGTGACTTCATGCCGCCAATAGAAGGAGGATCCAGTGAGACACAATTGGATATATTTGCACAATATCCATCAGGGCCTCTGAAGTTGGATAATCTTCTGCAGAATATTTTTTTTTCTTCTTTAGAGAGCCAATACGCAGCTGGAGGCAGATAAGTTCTCTTCCCCCTTACTTGTGTATGTAAGCTGCTTCGAATACCCATATCTTCTAAATCCTTTCTCGCTTTCAGGCCATCCTTTGATTTGCAACTATTCATCAGAATAGACAACAGGGCATCGCTCACATTCTTCTCCACGTGCATCACGTCGATGTTATGCCTCACAGGCATATCCTACAAGAATTTTACAAGTATTTAGCATAAATAATATTAACAATTTCAGACTAATAAGGTAGGTTAAAGAAGGTAAATCAAATAAAATACCTTCCAATAAGGTAAGTCAAAGAAAATAGATTTTTTCTTCCACCGCCACATATCATGATCTTCTTCGTACTCCTCAGCTGAAACAACATCATCCTCATCTCCTTCACTCCTCTTTCTCTTACTCTTCTTAGGTAAGAGTTTTCCAAAATCGTTTTTAAAGTCCCTTATACTGTCTAATATTTCTGAACCGCTCTGAATCCTCTTTGCAGAACCAACCTCAACCGTATTGTCAAACCATCCTTTCTTTCGTCTGTATGGATGACTAGGCATGAGCCGCCTCCTGTTCTTCATGTATACATGTTTACGACTGAACTTTAGCCACCTATGTGGTGTATCCTTCCCACAGACATTACACGCTTGCTTGCCCTTCACTTTACAACCAGCTAAAGTTCCTAAACCAGGGTAATCTGTGATACTCCACAGCAACATGGCTCTAAGAGTGAAACTCTCCTTCTTAAAGGCGTCATAAACTTGTATACCTTCTGTCCACAGTTCCTGCAAGTCTTCCATCAATGGTTGTAGATATACATCAATATTGTTGCTAGGTGCGGTTGGGCCAGGAATTAGCATGGTCAACATAATGTTCTCGGACCTCATACACTGCGTTGGAGACATATTGTAGTTGACCAAGAGAACAGGCCATGTGCTGTGGTTGGTGTTCTGGATGGAGAATGGATTCATGCCATCGGTTGAAATACCTAGTCTTAGGTTTCTTGCCTCAGCTGCGAACTCCGGCCATTTGTTGTTTATCTGCACCCAAGTCAACGAATCCACTGGATGTCGCATAGTTCCATCTTCAGAAGCATTAGTGGAGTGCCAACACAACTCCTCAGCCAACCGCTTTGATCTAAACATTCTCCTGAACCTGTCTTTGATCGGGAAATACCTAAGCACCTTAGCAGGAACCCCTTTCTTCTCCTCACCAGATTGCTTATCCTTCTCCCATCTTGATTCACTACATCTTGGACAGCTGACCGCATCTTCATACTGTTTTCTATATAAAATACAGTCATTCTTGCAGGCGTGGATGACGTCGTAGCCAAAACCAAACTGTTTCAGAAACTTCTTCATCTCATCAGTAGACTTAGGTAGCACATTTTCAACGGGAAGCATGTCATGAACCAAGGACAGTAGCTGATCAAAATAGTTCTCAGACATCCCACTCTTCACCTTTATCCTGTAAAGTCCCATGATTGCAGCAACTTTTGAAAATTTCTCACACTCCGGGTACAACGGAGTTTCTGCATCCTCTAACTTCTTTCTGAACTCAGCCTCTTCTGGACTGTCAGGCCCCTCAAACGCTCCTGCATTCTCTTGTTCAGCAGTCTCATTGCCTTCACTTGCCAAGAAAGTCGTTCTGAACAACTCGTAAGCCTCATTTTCAGATGAGTACACATCAGCTGACTTATCTGGTCTTGTCTCCCCGTGTTTTGTCCAAAACACACAACTCTTGTACTTCTGATCCATTCCTCTAATCACCAGGTGCTCCAAAACTGTCTCACAAGCTTGATGGCAGACATTGCGACAATCAACACAAGGGCAGAACATTTCAGCTGGATCTCCTAAACGTCTTGATGAAGAAGACACAAATTCACTAGCTCCTTTCTCATACTCAAGGCTATTCCTGTCATGTAGAACAAATGAGAATACAACATTCAGTCTTCCAAATAAATGAGATCAACACAAAACAATTTCTAAAAGATAGTGAAGTGAAGTTAATACCTTGGTAACCAGACCCACGATTTATCCATGTTACCGCTCCGAGCAATTGTACATACAAGACGCTCACTTTATCAACCCAGAAAACCAAAACAGAACGAGTTTTGTAAATAAAAGATGATAGTGTCACTTGTTTTTACCTTTCGATAAAATCTCTTCAATTTTGCTTCGAGTCAGCTACAAAATAAGAGAATTGTGTTAAAATAGAAAGAAAAAAACTAAGTAAAAGAGAGATGAAAAGAAGAAAATGGACCTTAATCCGAAGATCTACAAACGAAATCCTTCCTGCAAAATAGTATACAGAAACGCATCAATTGACAATGCAATAACACTAGAACATATATAAGAAAAAGAAAATCGAAATATAATCTGATGGGTTAGTAAAAGCGAACTCACCTTCGACGGATTGGGAATGGATTACGACAAGAGAAGAGGAATTGAAAATGGATTCGACATTACGAGAAAGTGGATTCGAGATTAGAAAAGGTAAGAGCTTAGGAATTAAAAATGAAATTAGAAGTGATAGAGATTGAGATTGATTCTTTCCAGCACAAAAGAGGCAAGGAGATACGAGAGAGAGGGAAGATCGTAACCCTAATAATTTGGGTTTTTTTTCGACACTAATCTTGTTTAGGAGCCAAAATTTTACCAAGTGTCCCGGGTATAACCGCGAAACTCAACCATAACACTTTTAATCATTTATTGCTATTATTACACTCCTATTTCTTCTTTAACATACACTTAATTTTTTTTTTCAGTTCACAACTCTAACATAGCGTTTCGAAATATACAAACGCTATCTTTAAAACCCGCGTATATCAAGCATAACACAATTGAAAAAAACGCTATTCCGGTCTGCTATTAAAACCCATTTTTCTTGTAGTGGGGGGACTCATTCCTCGGAATTTTCCGAGGGCTCCGTTCCTCGGAAATTCCCGATGAAAATTCCGAGGAACATTTCGTCGGAACTTCCGAGGATTGGGCCATCGTAAAGTCCATCGAAATATCCCGAGGAAGTTCCCCCTCGGTATATTCCGAGGACCTGTCCGACGAACTGGTGGTCCTCGGAGTTTCCTCGGAAATTCGTTTCCTCGGAATTCTGTCGGAAATTTCCGAGGGATTTCCGAGGAAAAATGAATTTCCGAGGAGTTATTTCCGAGGACTTGTTTCGTCGGTATGTCGTCGGAATAACGTTAATCCGACGACATACCGACGATTTTTTCTCTCGGTATGTCGCTGTTTTCTTGTAGTGCCCTTGGTTAACAAAATGTGTGTTTAGGCAGCGTTTGAAGCACTGAAGTTCTCGCCAAGGGTTATGGAGATACGGAAGAAGCTTGCTGAAAGGATGAGGAGCAAAGGTCCTTTACATTGCCCTTCATCTTCGACTTGAGAAAGACGTGTGGGTGAGAACAGGCTGCCTTACTGGTTTGAGCTCAAAGTATGATGAGATTGCAAGACTAGAAGGGATTAAGCGGCCTCAGCTCTTAACAACCAAATCTAGCAAGACACCTAATGAGAGGAAACTTGCAGGTCTCTGTCGTTAAATGCCAAGGAAGTAACAAGGTTAGTGAGTGAGCTACTGTTTTTCTTTACAACAAATACGATATTGCATTGCCCCCATGAACTCAATCCTTTCGCAAAACGAGCTTCGATAATGGCAGCAATCGACTATATAGTATGCAAGGAGAGTGATGTGTTCATGGCATCTCATGGAGGAAACATGGGCTGCGCAATTAAGGTACACACACACACTCTTTTGGTGGTCAATTTAATGTCTGTGTTTACATATTCTCAAGGCTAAGGTGTTGAAAACTAATCTTTCACAGGGCCACAGTGCTTATGAAGGACATAAGAAGCTTATAACACCAAACAAAAGGCAAATGCTCCCATACTTTTTGAACAAAACAATGACTGAGACAGAGTCTGAGAAGATGATGAAGAAATTACACAAACAATCTCTAGGACAGCCAGAAATAAGGGTTAGCAAAGCTGGAAGAGATCTTACAAAATATCCTGTTCCTGAGTGTATGTGCATTTATAATCAAACCTCTCACACTATTTAAACCTTTTTTTTTGTTGTTGCGCATACGATTATTATCTTCAATAAAAGGGTAATAACATGCTCTTCTTTCCACAACACACGAGATGGTTCATTTAAAACGCTTATTAATTCATAAAGCTCAAAGTCTTACAGAAAAGGAACAAAAGGAACTTTGCAGGGCACAAACTTAAACGCTTATTTTCCACAGTGTATCAAACTGCCTGCACCTAGGACCTGCAGGTAAAAAAGGATCAATGATCATCAAGCAGTGATCCACTATGAATCGCCCAAACGGTTAAGACTGTTTTTTCCACAATTGTTTACAAATATAGTGACAATAATATTTAATAATAAAAATTAATAAATTGTGCATATTTATTGAAAATATTTTGATTATATATTTACAAGAGTTATAATCCAGAATTATATTTTAACTATAGTTAGATTTGTAATATATTGTTTTCTGTTTATAGTTTAACAAATAACATAGTACATAATGATATTCTTTATAGAAGTTTTAGTGTATTTAACTCATATACAACGTTCGTTGTCAAAAAATAAAAAAGCTCCTATACAGTGTTTTAGAAAGTTTTTTATTTGGTACGAAATATATATTTTTAATAAGGGATAATTTATTTTTACTTAAAACAGTGAATATTTAATATTAGCTTTACCTATTATAATTTTTATAAAATATATTATATAAAATATATTATAAACATTAAATAACATATAAGAAAGATAAATTTTCTAAGATATTCATTTTTAATTTTTTGTCAGAAAAATAGCCATCAATAAAGAAAATAACCAAAAGAAATTTTATTAAAAGCCAACAATATATTTATACTCTAGGGTTAACTAATCTAGATTTAATGTTAGAGTTAAGTGGTTGATTTTTGAGGATAGTGTTTCAAATTTTTTTTGTAAAAAAAAATTTCAAAATAGAAAAGGGCTGTTTTGGTTATTTTTCTTATTAAAGACTATTTTGTGATAAAATATTAAAAATGATTATTCGGGAAAATTGCCCTATAAGAAAAGTAATAAACAAGAACATGATATAAATAATATATTTCAAACTGAAATATCATATAAACAAACTATTGTAAGCAAGCAAAATATATCTTATCAAATATAATTCATCCTCACATAAAATTTTATAAAAGACAAAAATTATTATCGTATACATCTCTTGCAAATATAAACATGAAACACAAACCATAAAATCGTTCAAAACTTAATAACATAGATCACAACTAAAATTTATCCCGCCCGTAGGGCGGACAGACCCAAGTATCCCCTATACTATATTTGCGAAGTGATTTTGACATATGTCATTTCTACAATCAATTTCACAAAACAAATATGACATGACTACTGAAATTAATGACATGACTTCCAAAAAAATATGACATGGATAATTTCATTTAATGTTGATTTATATTTTTGGCAAACTTATTAGAATATGGTAATAATTCATATATTACATTCAATATTGATATTTCTTTTTGGTAATTTTTTTTTAAATATGGTAATAGCTCATACATCATCTATAAAATAAATATATTCATATATAACACTTCAAATTTAAAAATATTATTATTTTTGTTTAATTATATAATTTGTATTACTAAAGCTTTCAAAACTTTTTACAATTTTTTAAAAATTTAAATATCTAATCGTAAGATCATTAGTTTCTTAAATATCTGCACATTTTATAAATATTGTTTAGGCTAAAGTTTTGATAATTGTACAATTTTATATCATATTTATTAGTTTTATACAAATTGATTTAATATATATCAAATCTATATTAAATATTAGTAAGAAAATAGTAAAATCTATAATATTTAATAAAATTTATTTTTAAATATAAGTTAGATTAAAAAAATTCCTTACTGCACATGGTGCAGGAAAATACCCTAGACTATATTTACAAAGTGATTTTGCCATATGTTCTTTCTACAATCAATTTCACAAAACAAATATGACATGGCTACTGAAATTGATGACATATCTTATAGCTTATTATGACATGGATAATTGCATTTAATGTTAATTTATATTTTTGGTAAAATTTTTAAAATATGGTAATAACTCATATATTACATTTAACGTCAATTTATATTTTTGGAATTTTTTTAGAATATGAAAATAACTCATAAATCATCATTAAAATAAATATATTCAAATATGGCATTATAAATTTCGAAATATAATTTAATTGTATATTTTATATTATACAATTTTATTACTAAAATTTTCAAAAATGTATACAATTTATTTAGAAAATTATAAAAATTTAATCGTAAAATCATGATTTTCTTATATATCTACAAATTTTTAAATATTGTTTAATTTAAATTTTTGGTAATTATGCAACTTTTACAAATTTATTTAATATATTTAATTAAAATAAATAGATAGAAAAATCTATCTAAATTATAATTTCAAATATATACATGCATATTCTTAAATATAATTTTTATGTTTAATTAAATCAAATTTATATTAAAATATTGATACGAAAAAGAAAATTTACAATATTAATAAAATTTTATTTTAAAATATAATTTCTATTTGTAATATAATTTCTATTTATTTGTTAAAAAATATTTTAAATTTTTTTTACGGCACATGATGCAGGAATACACCTAGTATATATATATATATATATATATATATAAAGTACAGCCATTCCAGATAGCGTCACCTAGGATTACACTTCACAAAGTCAGGTTCTGGGAAGCTGACACCTGTCCCGATCATTAAACTCATCACTTTATTAAGTGAACATATCGTCTGGGCTTTAAATCATGACCCGTTTGTTTAATATATTGGGCTCAGATACGGATTGTGTCTTCGGCCCATGACACGTATGCGCTAACCCTAATCTGATAACACTGAAACATGTGTTCTTCTTCTTCTCTCTTCTGCGTGCGAAGGCGATGGTGATGCTCGAGTTTCTTCACTGTTACTGAAACGAATTTCGTTATGGTTTCTTGGTGTTTAATCCCATTAACTCTGATGCCCACTACGAGTTCTTCAATGCGTGGTTTGCGTCATTGAAGCTCTGTCAATTCGGGTGACAAAAAAAAAAGTTCGTATAAAAAAAATGTTCGTATTCTGGAAATCATTCTCTCCTCATCTCTCTTCTCTTATCTCTCTTAGAGTATACATATTGATCATCGCAGTTAGAATTAATTTGTTGTTTGAGATAAAAAAAAATTATATGTTTTTAGTTACTGATCCGTTTATAAAATCACTTTGCAGCGTCTGCTCGGAATGCCAGACAACTACGGAAAGCAATATGTAATCAGAAAAAACAAGTTGGTTATCTGGATCTTTGTCCACGGCTGGTAAATTTTGGAATGCTTGAACTCTATTACTTTAAAAACATATTTGTGCTTTCTCATGTGCTAACACTGACAATATACAGCAGCTTCTACTTCCACCAGCACAAAGAGTTCACGTATGTTTGTTACATTTTATAAACGTTTTCGTTTTCGGTTCAGACGACATCAGGTTAACCCAGTACGCTTTTGTCGCATACAGGTAAAAAGAACCTGAAGACATATGACAAATGGGAAATAGTTTCATGTCCATCATGTAAAGCGTTACTCTGGAATGCCGAAGCACTACGAGGTCAAACAAGCCAAGAGAATAAACAGTTTAGTCTTTGTTGTCATTGAGGCCGAGTGAGGCTTCCACCAGTTTGCGAGCCACCATCTCCATTGCTAGAGCTTTTAGAGTCGCCTAGATTCAGACCCCACATCCGATTTGCAAATAGTTTGCCTGCTTTCACCTCCATGGGTGCTCATGTTGATCAGACCGTGACTGGGACTCCAGGCCCATTCACCTATCAATTAACGGCCAGAACATCCATCGAATTGGTTCCATGTTGCCTGAAGATGGTTGCACTCCAGCGTACTTGCAGCTGTGAATTTTCGACACTGGGAACACGCTTGAGAACAGAAAGAGAGCGTTTACTAAAGGTTCTTCTTCGATGGCAATTGAGGATGGTATCATCATCCAGTTGATTGAGATGCTGGATACTAACAACCACCTGGCCAAGATCTTTAGACATGCACGCGATCTCGTTAAAAAACTCTGGAGCAATCGAATTTGGTATCACGCAGTAATCATTCCTCAGTACATCCGCAATTTCTAATATTTATTAAACCCTCTTTTTATGGAGATTAACTCCATGTCCCCCACCCCCTCCCCCAAAAAAAATCCTCATTTATCTCTTTATTATAATATAATTTTTTTTTTCATTTTTTTTAAATAGAAAAAGTGGCTAAAGACGTATTACCCCTAACATAAATTAAATATTTACAAGATCCAACCGGAAAGATCTGACCCACACAAAAGAAACCCTTAAACCCGACCCAGCTAAACCCTTTGAATTACTCAACTCATTCTCTTCTCCAAATTTCAATCCTTTCGTCGTCTCTCCCCTCTCGACACTCTTTATTGTGAAATCGGAGATTGAAACCCTAGAGTATCCATCTTCGTTCTTCCTTGTTCGTTCTCCATCTAATTCAAAAATCCATCTTTGTTCTTCCTTTTTCGTTCGTGTCTCAACTATCTCTTTGTCTCTCTTATCTGAAACCCTAAAGTCTAGACCGCTTCGTTTCTTCTTCCTTCTTTGTCGAAATCGAGGCTCCATCTTCGTTCCTTGTGGTAAGTGATTAGTTTCCCTTTATTTGGTTGTTATTTGGTCGAATTTGTATGTAGATTTGAAAACAAATTTGGAGAAAACTTTGAATGTGTCCGTCTTATGTTTAGATATTGGCTTTGAAATTGGATAAGAACTTGGTAAATCTATTGTTTAGGTATATATTACATCGAATCTGTATGTAGACTGATGTGTTTTTTGTGTGTTTCCGATTTGAGTGATAAAATTGAATTTAGAGTGATTGAGTGTAAACTTTGAATGTGTCTTATGTTTTTGTGTGTTTAGATTTAATATTTGTTAATAAAATTGTATTGGGGAAACTTAGTTGATGTTGAGTTGTTGTTTTGCGGTTTGAATTTAGAGTGATTGAGTGTTGTAATGTCTTGTACAGGAAAGTTATGAAGGGAAATCAAAAGGGAGGCGCTAATGAAAGGCGTCGTCAATCTCTTAGAATCCGAAAACCGGACTCAATTGCAAAAATGTCGGAACCGAGAGTTCACAAGAGCAGTAAAAAGACTAACAAGAGTAAGAAGAGTAGGCCAGTGAGAGAGCCAATGAGAGCACCGAGTGTAGAATCGCTCTCAGCCTCAGATGAGTCTGAAAGGGAGGGGTCCGAGAGAGAGGTATATATTTTGTATTCATTGTTAGTAGTACTACTAGTACTTCTTGTATTACTAGCATTACTAACATGTATATATGTATTTTGATTGCAGAAAATACAACCAATGCAACCCCTTGAGTTCTACTTCAAAAGCAGTGAGTTCTCCAAGAGTTCCAAGATACCAACTAAGTGCTTTGTGACCAAGACAGTAAAGCTCATCAAGGGTAAGCCTGAGGCTGAATGGTTCACAAGCCATCCTCAGTTTCGACATTTCTTCCACATGCCAGACGAAGATAACCTGAAGCTCCAGGGGATGTGGATGTTACTCCTGCGCACCATTTGTACTCCAGAAGATGATGTTGCATGGTTTGCGGTTAATGGTGTACCCATCCGCTATTCTATGAGGGAGCATGCCCTCATTTCTGGCTTAGACTGCGGTGATTAACCACCAAACTACGAGAAGTTGGGGGGTTATAAGTTTGTGGATTATTACTTCCATGACAGAAAGAAGATCACCATCAGCGATGTGAAGCAGAAGATGTTGTATATGCCACCGTGTCCAGATAGATTGAAGATGACTGTCTTGTTTTTTCTTGGTCGGATTATCAGAGGAAAGCCGAAGGATGCTGGACATTTAGACCTCTTCATATTAAGGATGATGGACGATTTAGATGCTTGCAGATCATTTCCATGGGGTCGTCTAACATTTGAGGATGCAATAAAGGAGATTAAGCATGTGACGAACCATCTGAAGGGTGAAGTGAAAGAGGCATGCGCCTTTCCTGGATTCATAATCCCTTTAGAGGTAAAGCATATAGTTTTGTAAATTTTTAGTTGTTATATAATTGAAATCTGACACTGTGACAATGGATGTACTAGGTTCTGGTTTTTGAGTGTATTCCGGATTTGGGGAAAGCGTTTAGAATATATTCAGACGACGCTAGTGAAGACTGTTCAAGGATGTGCAAGAGCCAGTTTACAGAGTCCAGTCTTAAGGGTTATCCTTTGGAAGACATATATGTTGCGGTTGGAGACACAAAGGTACATGTATATAGTTATAGTAGAAGGTAGATGAACATAAAATTTAACTGATCTAACTTATTGTTTTATTTTCAGGTTATCAACAGTGTGTTAGTTCCAACTATTGGTGAGCAAATTATGCTGGCTCGTATTATTGATGAGGAGCGAGAGTATGACCGTCAGGGCAGCCCAAGTGATACTTAGAACTACTGGTTAAATGTGAAGCAGAAGAATATTTGGTGGAAAAAGCTATATGAGTTAGATCAAGTTGCATGACGAGTGTTGCCAAAAAATAAAGACAAAGAAAAGGTGACGTTTGCAGAAGGATCATCCTCTAACTCTGGTTTAGATTCGAGGTTGCAAGGTCTGGAAGAGAGAATTTTGGAGTTCATGGGAGAAGGATTTGTTGGACTTCACGTAACGGTGGAGACAAACCTGGAGGCTCTAGGCTCAACGATGAGTCATACTGAAAAGAACCAGCGGCTTTTGAGAAGAAGGGCTAAGAAAATGGAAGACAAGCTAACTTCTATTAAGAGTAAGGTGGAATCGAGTCATGGTGAAGACATGGATTTTTGACAGTAGGACTATGGTACATATGAAGAGAAGGAGAAAGCTAATTCTGAGAAGGACAAAGCTAATGCTGAGCAAGAGACTGGGAAAGAGAAGGATAACATCGAGAATACTGAGCAAGAGGCTGAGAGAAAAAAATGATGAAGAAGAAGGAGAAGAGAAAGAGGTTGATGACAATGCTCAGCAAGAGGGTGAGAAAGAGGAGGAAAATAGTGAGGCTGATGAGAAAGACAAGGAAGACAGTGACAGTGAGAGTGAGAGTGAGACTGGTGAGTTGAAGCAATTGAAGGAGAGAAGTAGAGCACAAGCTGATAAATTGTGGAAGGAAATTGAAGCGGATGAAGAAGAGGTTGGAGGGAAACATGATGAAAAAGAAGGTGAAGAGAAAGAGGCTGAAACCAGTGATGAAAAGAAGGAGAACAGTGAGGATGATGAGAAAGTTGAAGAAAAAGTAGTGGAATATGAGGCTGAAGACGAAGATGATCAAGCAGAGGTTGAAAGCAAAGAGGATCAAGAAGAAGAAGTTGAAGGGAAAGAGTCTGAAACCAGGGAGCAAGAAAAAAGGAAAAGTGAGACTTATGAGGTGGAATCTGAGGCTCGGGAGGCAGAGATAGAAAAAGGAATTCCGACACCACCACATGGGAATCAGACAGAGGAAACTCCCAAAGATGATTACAATGAGCCGCAGATTGAGACGAATAAAACCGATGAAACTCCAACACCACCACTTGGGAATTAGACGGAGGGAACTCCCACACCACCACGTGGTAGGACTAAGGCAATGGCTGCGAGGAGACTAGTGACAAGGCCTATGGAGGAAGAAGCTGGAAAAGGTGTTGAAGTTGTTGCGGAAGAGGCTATGGAAACAGAGGAAAAAAGCAGAGAGAAAGTTGCGGAAGAAGAGAAAAAAGAGGAACAGGCTGGGGAAGTTGTCGAGGAACAGGCTAGAGAAGTTGTCGAGGAATATAGTGAGGAAGAAAAGAAAAGGTGGATCATGGTCGTTTACAAGGAAGCACCGAGTCCTTGGATCATGCATAGGTGCAAGGAGAATGCCGCTGTTGCTGTACATAAGAAGAGTGGCAGACCAAAGAGGAAATCACAGTGGGTGCAGACTCCTTTCACGGAGGGGAAGAAGCGTAAAACAAAGCCTTAGGCTTATGTATTTATTAGGAATCTATGTTTAAAACTTGTTTAAAACTTGGTAGTAGAATGTTAAGTATTTTGGATGTTTAAAACTTGGTAGTAGAATGCTTTTGAATGTTTAAATCTTGGTGTGTTGCAACAGGTTTGGAAAACTAAGTTTACAGGTTTGGAAAACTAAGTTTACAGGTGTTACCATGCCCAAAAATGAGTAAGATGAATAACTAGTTTTGCTGGGTTTATTACGCTCAAAAAACACTATAAAAGATATACCAAAAATTAGTAAACACATGTAAAACACTAAAATATATATATTATTAAAAAAAAGAATTAAAAAATACATTTCACATGTAAAACGTGCAGCCGTCATAAATATTTTAATATTATTTTTAACACTTATTAATACATATGGTAATCTTCAAGGTAATAGTAATACCACCATACACATAGTAATACTTTAGCATTTTTTACGTTTTTGTAGTAAATTCATCTCAAAAAAGAAGTTTTGGTAGTAGAACCAATGAGTTTTCAAAGAAAACATTTACATAAACAATTTACGAGAAATATGTATTTTGTAAAATTCTACTTACTATATTGTTAACCATTCACATACTAACAATGAAAGTTAAGGAAGTTTTTTGGGAAACCGTTAAGATTTTCTTAAACTATTGAAAATAATTAACAAAAATAGTCTAATCTATATATTTATTATGTACGTAGCCTAAGAATTGAAATAATCATATAAAGATAGTCTAAATTACACATAACGTAGTGATACATATTGATTTCAAATTGCACATAATAATACCAGTAAAACCCAGTATTCCAAATTGCACATAATAGGGATGATTGGTTGGGCTTTATCTCCTTACTTTAGCTTTATTTACTTTTAAATCACTAAATTTTACCAATCATGTTGTAGCTTTATTTTTAATAGTTAAAGCCTAAATCAAGTTTTTATAAACTTTTACCAATCATGCTTTAGCTTTATTTTTAAAGCTACAGCAAAAAAATTAAAGCAAATTTTTTTTAATGTATTTTAGGTAAAAAAACCTAAAGCTTTCTTTTATATGCTGTAGAATCTGTGAAATAAAAAAAAAATATTTATAATATCAAATAAATTAGATAATAATAATTAAAAACATCTATAAATATTTAATTCAATTTTGGGCGTTGTAAAAATTATTGAAATATTTTAAATAAAATATATATTATTTACATATCACATTTTAAATAACAATAAACTTTGAGAATTTATAAAAAATATTAATATAAATTATTTAATTGATAAAAATAATAATTATTTTATTTATACATCACAGATTTCACATATTTTATTTTAAAATATCTACATCCTATAATTTACAGCTACCACAAATTTAACTACAACAAAAGTTTCTGCAAAAAAATCTACAGTAACAAGTTTACAGCTACAACCAATTTACCTACAACTAAATTTTTACAATTAAATTTTTAGAACCACAGTTGAACCAATCATCACCAATAATACCAGAAAGACCAAGTAATCCAAATTGCACATAATAATACCAGTGAAACCAAGTATTCCAAATTACACATAATAGTACCAGAAATCTCTAGTAGTCCAGATTTCACATAATAAGCCCAGTAATCTCCAGTAAAACCTAGGTAGTACCTGAACCACTCCCACATTCAAAATACGATGCCATACCTTCTCCTCTGGCTCTGCCTCTTCCTCTGGCTCCTCTAGCTCTTTCTCTGCCTCTTTTTCCTCTTCCACGGGATTCTCCTACTGATGGAAATCTTGTTTGTTGTGGTTTTCCTTTCTTCTTGTCAAAATCTGGAGGAAGTATTTTCTTTGCTTTAACATCTTCTGGTATAACCCAATCAGACATATGAGGAACATGATATATGGTCCTGTGATAAGCCAAAGCTCATTGCTCCACCAAATAGTATTTTGAACAATACTCTGATAGATGTAGTTCCCTTCCCGCTGCCTTAGATATGAATGTGGCAGTAGCAACTCCATGCACACAAGGGTATTTGTCTTTATCAAATTGCTTACAACTGCAAGTATTCCTAGCCATATCAACAGTATAAACCTTGCCGTCAGTACCATGCACACTGTACTCAAGATGGAAGCTGTTTAATTTTTCAATTGTAAGAAACCCCGCATCAACACATCTTTTAGACATTTCGGTTTCCAAAATAGGCACAAGCTTCAGTGTGTATGGTATTTCAGCTGCCTCCTTCTTATGGTTTAACCTATGGTTGTTAAACAATTCAGACATTTTCGCAATGATAACATCAAACATTGGTAGTAAGGTATACTTTCTCGCTTCCTTAATAACACCATTAAAAGATTCTACTGAATTGGTGGTGTCAACATTGTACCTATCTCCTCTGAAGTAACATCTAGCCCACTTCTTCTCTTCAACACTTTTGTCAAGATACGCTGCTGCACTAGGATACTTCCGGCGAAAAGCATGATAAAGGTACTTGAACTCAGCCTCCGTATAAGCGTGTGCGCATTCTCTAAACTTGAACGTACAAGTATCTTTGTTGTTATGGACGTGGGTTTTAACATTCTGAGATAAATGCCATATACAATACCCATGTTCGGCCTCAGAGAACACTAGACGTACTGACTTGATCAAGCTTTTGTTTCTATCTGAAAGAAATACCAATCATGGGACATCAGGTATCACTGATTTCAACTGTTCCATAAACCATATCCAGCTTTCATCATTCTCACCATCTGCTACACCAAACGCAATTGGGTAGTGGTGATGATCAGGATCCTGAGCAGTCGCAACGAGGAGAACTCCACCATAAACATTCTTGTGGTGTGTTCCATCCATAATGAGGACTTTCCTCATCGCACTGAATCCTTCTATGCTAGCTCCCAGGGCAAAAAACCGATACTTAAATTTGTTGGCCTCATCCACTACCACACGAGTTCTTGTGCCAATATTTGTCTGCTCCAGCATGTGCATATAACATTATAATAAAGTAAAACTCTCTTCTGGACTTCCTCGCACTTCATTAGCAGCTTCTCTTTTTCCACTCCATGCTGAGGTGTATGATACATGCACACCAACCCTTCGATGAACCAAATCGATCAGAACTTTGGGAACTGGTGTGTCAAATGTACGAGGATAGTCTTGAGCCAAAACAGATGCAACGATTTGTGATGTACCTTTCCTTCTATCAGGCAGTGTTCTTGTAGTAACAACAGAACATGTATGCTGCTTGATGTAACTTCTAACCGTCCAAAGATCTGTATTCTTTAGCTTTGCAACTCGCACAAACCACTTGCAGCCGTCTTTGGCTCCTCGGCATTTAAGCACAAATCTCGTAGTATCCGACTTAGTTATATCAAACTCAAAACATTTCTGATGTGAAGCCGTCTGAATATGGACTTTTGCTTCCTCCTTGGTTCTAAATTCTTGACCTACAACCAAACCTGTACCATCATCCCGTGGCTGATAGACAACTCGTGGTCTTACTTCTGTATCTTCAAACACATGCTCATCTCTTTCCGTGAAATTCTCATGCATCTCAATGTCTCCGTGAAAAGTGAGCACACCACCAGTACCTTCACCACCAGTTGCATCATTCTCAGTACCATCTTCATCACCAGCCTCTTTATCAGGCAGTGTTCTTGTAACGACAGAACATGTATGCTGCTTGATGAAACTTCTTACCGTCCAAATATCTGAATTCTTTAACATTGCTACTCGCACAAACCACTCGCATCCATCTTTGGCTCCTCGACATTTAACCACAAATCTCTTAGTATCCGACTTAATTATATCAAATTCAAAAGATTTCTGATATGACGCCGTTTGAATAAGAACTTTTGCTGCCTCCTTGGTTATAAATTCTTGACCTATAACCAAATCCATACCATCATCCTGTATCTGATTGACACCATTATGCATCTCAATGTCTTCGTGAAAAGTGAGCACACCACCATTACCATCTTCATCACCAGCCTCTGTAGCCTCTTTATCAGATATACCGACATAGACATCAGTTTCATCATTCTCAGAACCATCCTCATCACCAGCCTCTATAGCCTCTCTATCAGATAGACCGACATAGCCGTCAGTTTCATCATCCTCTTCTGAAAGTTGCACTTCTTCATTGATGAACTCCACATGTAGAACACTTCTACACTTCTCATGATTTACTTGCAGTAGATAACCAAAAACATCTTCATCATTCCAGATGTATGATGGCTTGTACGAATACAATACCATTGGAAAGTAACTAATCTTCACTTGCCCCTTAGATTCATCTACCCTTATCTTTCGGAAAATACGCTCAACCAAACCATAGTAAGTGATCTCCTCCATTGATTTCCTCAGCACAATCGTGTGGATTTCATCTTCTCCTTCACCATCTCCCGAGATCCATTTTATTTCAGCCCCATCTTTCATATAATATCCCCCATAATCAAAACAAATGATTGTGCAATGCGGATTTTGCATTTTCCTGAAATAAAATAGAATATCATTAGAATTATCATTATTAAGATGCTTAGAATTAATTCTCACACCGTACAATCTTCTCTTACTAATACTAATTTAATTCAGTACTATACATAGTAATACTAGAAATACTAGTAAGAAATATCAATATAGTAATCCTAGTATTTCCAGTAAAAAAATTTTGCTTTAGTAATACTAGTTATACCAGTAATACCCAGAACTTATCCTTGTACTAACTAATCCGCTTTTAGGACGATATTGTTAGGATTTTACATTACCCATGATGTATAATTCATCTTAAATAAAATTACACACAAAAAATCATCAAAACACACATAAAATATACCCAAAATCTATAAACGCAGTTTTCAAAATCTTTTTAAATCTCTCATAATTTTCATTGGATCTTCTTTTTTTTTACACTAGCCGAGATATACACTTGTGTTAATAACATTTCAGCAAAAAATTCATCAAAAACGGACGTTGAAAATACCCGATAGCCCTAAAACAGTTTTTGAAATCATTTTTAATCTCTCAAATTTTCATCATATCTTACTTTTTTAACGTTACCCATCATATACACGATATTTAAATGTAATATCACAAAAAAAAATCATCGAAAACGAACCTGAATTGCCTATTTTTTTAGCTTCAAATATCGCTTATGGAGGATGAGAGGAAGAGATGTTGTACGATGAAAAAATAGACATGTGGATCAGGAGAAATCTGATTGGTAAAGGGTTTTGTGGGGCATGTAGGTGGTTGAATTTTGGTTGGTTTATTTAATTGGAGTAATAAATGAAATGTTATTTTGGGGAGTGCAAGGATAAATTGGTAGGGAAAATAGAGATGGGGCGGTAAGAATTAATTTAAGGGGGTATGGGATATACGGAGTTAATCTCCTCTTTTTATACATACTAGATCCTTTCTCTGCGCTACGCGCAGATAATATATTTAAATTTGTTAAATTTATCATTTTTATTTGTATGTGAATTTTTGTATATTAAATTATATATAACTAATTTTTAAATTTGATTTTTTATTTTATTTTTAGTTTGACTAATACAATATTTTTAGTTTTTATAACTAACACAATTAACTAATAAAATATAAAGAATCAAGTCCGAGATTTTAGAGTTATGTAAAAAAATATAACTATGTATAGAACATAAATTATCTTAGTTTAAAAAATCGGGATCTCATCTCAAAAAAATTCACGAAAAGAAGAAGTACTTCAATAACCTACTTAAAATATAAAACTCATTTTTCAAAAAAAAAACGTACTTAATAATATTTGTTTACGTATAATAGTTGAAAACTGACAATTGAATATCGATCTAGAATATTCTTTTAATATATCTAATGGTAAAATATTAATTGTAATAACCAAATTTTGAATTTTGTAATATTACATGAATTTGAAGTCTTTAAAATCTAAAATCTATTTTATTAACATAATATATTTTTTATTCATTTATTATTTTGATGTTACAAAATATTGCTTTAATTTTATTTTTATATTAATTTTTAAAAAAATTAGTTTCTTTTCAAGTAATTTTAAAATTATCAAGAATATAATATATTTAAAATTATTTATTTAAATATATCTAAATATGATGTCTCATTTTTATGTGTGTTTGCATTGAGAATATTTAATTTGTAGTTTGTATATTTAATAACACCTTGTTGCATGCCGTTCTATGGTTTAAATAAAATATGTTGTCATTTCATTTTTATTACTACTAACGTGATTTTTTAGTGATTAGTGATAATGTATTTTTAACGTTATGTATTATATTTTTATCGTATATTTTCTAACTTTTAATGCTGGCACTTTTTTAGAATTATTTTAATTAGATAATAGGTTTAAAGATGTAAATAAAATTGTGTAAGTTGTAAATTTAGACTTTTTAGTGTAACTAAGCACTATCAATTATGGAATTATATTATGATTCTTTTTGTGTATATTTTTTGTTTTATTTTGTATTTTTACAATTTTATTGCCTTATTCTTTAATTGGAGAGAATTGATATTTCCAATTTTTGTTTCATATACCTTAAAAGTCTTCGGTTGATTTTGGTTAGTAGCAAAAAGTTCAACATTAATTCTGCTATATCTTTGTCTTATTTGGGCTATCTTCCTCAATGTAGTTTTCTCGTTAGCTTTTTGTGATATGTACTTGATTGAGAGCCATGGTGGCTGATGTCCCACATTCTCCTCAACCGTAGATGCTCCGGATCCTGCTTACGCACCAAATGAATTGTAACTTAAATCCATCACTTTTTAGTATGTCTAATGAATAGATGTGTAATATGCTTATTTCCATGTTTTTTTTAATTTCTACATTCACCATTCAAGCGATACGTATGACCTGCATTTTTCACCAAATATCAATAGTTTAAGTGGACTGAAGTTAACATGACTTTGTTGTATCTGTGACTGCACTATAGTTGTAGATTTGAAACAAACTATAATGATTGAGTTGGAGCGAGTGATGAGTTCTTTGGATAGTAACATTCGTATTTATATTGTATATTTGCTATGTAATGGGAGGAAAGTAATGTATCGATAGTTATAAGAAAGCCCATTTTAAATAACTTTCTGAAGACAGTCAAGAACTAACTAAGAAGTAAAGAAAAAGAACTGGAGTTATGAAAATATATACGCTTGGACTGCTGCACCAATGGAGGTCGTGATCTCTAAGAACTTGTTTTTCTGTTTCAGAGGAGACAATTATAACTGTTGATTTCAGTAACATTACAGGACCAAACTTCTCCGACAGCTTCAATAGAGACTGATGTGGTAATTCTCCTAGCTGGTGCAAGTTCCTGATGATCGATAAGCCATGAGAAGAAGGTAAACACGGACAACGCCGCCGCTTAGTATGTTTCACGACGTTCATAAAGATAGAGATGAGAAAGAGAAGCTTTATATGACAAATCAAATTCATATGTGTAACATGTTTCACTTTGTACCTTCATAAGCATATATTTAAATTAACTTCCTTGTTGTTTTCATATCATTCATAAGTTCATTAAATATCTTTTTTGATTATATATATGGAAGAAAAATAATTTTTCAAATAAAATACAAAAATATTCCAGATTATAAGATGCTTATAGTATACTTTTTTTATTGTCAAAGTGTCCACGATGATATATAAACTTCATAAACGACTGCATTTTAACATAATATTAATGTGGACTGGATGTACTAATGTCTTCCTCTTACTCTTCCCTTATTGAGTTTTTAAACTTAGAAGAGACAGCGTTAGTTTGTGGGTTTTACCTAAAATGTTAATGTGGACTGGATGTACTCTTCCCTTTCAATGTTTTTTTATGAACGTAGATTAAAGGCTGAAGTAGCCTCGGAAACTTGTTGCTGTCATGTATTTATTCCAGACACTAAGTATAAATAACGATTTGTAGAACAAAGTTTCTAGTGACCATCTTAAAC
The DNA here is from genome assembly GCF_020379485.1 of Brassica napus. Classification (NCBI taxonomy): domain Eukaryota; kingdom Viridiplantae; phylum Streptophyta; class Magnoliopsida; order Brassicales; family Brassicaceae; genus Brassica; species Brassica napus. The sequence goes on along the minus strand of NC_063446.1, from coordinate 63,847,313 downwards.
TATTGCATAAGTAAAACTCTTGTTCCAAAAAAAAGGTAAAAAAAACTCATTAAACAGAGTAGAAGCTTAGGTGGAAAAACATATAGACAACAAAAATAAAAAGCCTGCAGTCTATTACGATCACATGGGCTAAAACGTTCCAACAAAACCATTCACTTTTAACAGTTACATTGTATGTTTTGGGTTTTTGTACAAAGCTAATTCGTCTAAGTTACATGTTAGACCTGTTTAAGAGGGTACAGCCGTAAATATTGTGTTCCAGACCTGTGACTCAGAACATATGCATTAAACTCCGCATCTGTGACGTATTCGAGTTTCTGTACACCTCCATACATGGTTGAGGCTGAGGAAGAACCGATGTCCTTAACACATTTCCTGCATAGTGTTAAGTTCACTAAGACTGAAAACTCAGATACGTTAACTTGAGAGTTGAAACGGGAGTTGTATATATGCTAACACATCGAGGAATCTATGGCTAGCAAGACACTGTTTGTCAGAATAAATGAGTTCCTTAAGTATCATTTACGAAGAGCCGGCCTAGGAGGAAAAGAAGTAAGCAATTAAAGGTTGGAGAAATAGAGTTATAAAATGCTCAAAGTTACTGGGCAATCCATACCACTAACCAACAATGACATTAGGCTCGTCACTTCTCATCGAAGTTGGTGGCGAGGACGTCAAAAACACTTAGAAAAACAGTGGTGTGCCTGCAGAGTGAGGACAAAGTGCCATCAAAAACATGTTCAATCAAAACTTCCACCACTTTCATACCGTTCAACGTATTTAAGTCGTCCAGGTGGTACATACCTCTCAATGCTTAGGTATACCATGATTCGTTGAATATTCTGGCTTTCACCGCTAAAAGTGATTTTGATTCCCTTTGCTTGCCCAACAATAACTGAAATCAAACGAACAGCATCTGGTTAGTTTGTTTGGTTAATAAAAAAGATATACAACATTAGTGGGAACGTTTGTTTCTGAGACGTATCACGTAACATCCAGAAAACTAATCTCAACTGATTTACGCTTTAGACTGCAAGACAGTAAAAATAATCATAGTAAATACCTTAGTGAATTGAACGGCGCTAATTTCAGATGTTAATTCAAAAACCTGCAACCAAAAGAAAATAAGTTATTGAGAACATCGAACCTGTACAGCCAATTGCATTGGTGTAGTGTCTAAATTCAATCTAGAATACCTGGACAACAGTTTTCTCGCCATCCATCAAACTCCCAGACCTGACTACGTCTCATAGATCCATCACCTAAGCGAATATTAACAATCTCTTGGTACTTCGGACTCTACATGTACATTATAAACATTTATATAGATAGCAAAGATATAATTCAATATATTTAGATAGATTTTCCTCCCCTTTGGAAACCGTACTCGTTTTCTCTGCCAGAGAGATCAAATCATTGAAAGTATTGATGATATTTTTGTCATAAGAATCCCACATTTGAATCCATAGGTATGATGGGCCTAACTGACTCCGTTTTCTTCTCAAGAGAGGTTTCATCATTGAACCGAATCGAGAAGGGAGCATCAGACAACCGAAAATTGGGGCTGCTGCGTGTGACATCAAAACCACTTAACGTGTACAGAGACCCTTCATTGAGACGTTCTCTGAACCTAAGTTGACGGTTCGCACTAATAGATCGTTGAATAAAAAAGTTTAGACAATGATAAGGAACAAGCGCTATCTCCGCTAAAATCTAATATAATGTAAAAAAATATCATGGGAAAGAATGCTTACATTCTCATCGACAAAGAGCATGTCAAGACACATTAGCTCACCGCCTTTTCTCAAATTTCTAGCCTCCCAGAATCGCAGCAACCTGTCAGAGCACCGCCCAGCTCTCAAAACGGTTAGAAGTATTTGGAGATTCACCATTGTAATAACCGTAAAGTTGAACAGAGTATTCTTCTGGTTTCAGTAAAAGCTGTAATCTTCATCTCTGGATGAGGGGTATTTATAACTGAAGCTCCAGTAAGTTACTTTGGGAAGACAATGAGTCGGATTGAATGTTGAGGAAGATCACAAATAAAAGAGATCCAAACGAAACGTTGTAACCTCCTCAGATTTTTTTCTTCGTCATTTAGAAAATTCTGCGGCCGATGTACAAACCTGCGACGGAGAAGCCTATGGTGACTGCCATAGAAAAATAACTTAAGCACACTAAGGCCCCGCTAATCTCAGAACTCAAAAGCCCAAAACATAATTGAGGTGGACAAACGAACACACTCCATTGATTGAATTTATATGTCGACGTGGAGGTCCTCTCCATCGAGGATATTCAACTTTTAGTATTGTATTGATTCTTCATTACTATCTACTGTCTACTTCTGTCTCCGATATCCATAGACCCATGCATAACAATCGTAACCAATAATCATTGAGCCCATTAACCAAACATCTAATTCTGAAACATGATATGATGATATACAATAATTCACCACTCAAATTCGAGATAAACACTAACTACACAATTATTAAGATGTCAACACACAAACAACAAAATAAATGTATTTATCTTGATCCATAATTATAACACACGATACATTTTTAGCTGATACATATGTTGTATTATGTCTTTTTCTGATCCATACTAAGCTTGTAGTAACATTTTAAAATAAAAAAAAATTGATTACTCGGTACAACAAATGAAAACACTACATGAGGTAATACAATAAGTGAACAGCCTCTAATCATACGATGACACAGAATAATAATATTTTATAGTAAAAATTCTGAGCAGATGGTATAGTACATATGATAAATTACCCATTCAGTTGGACCAGCCACAGTCAACTTATGTGAATAAAACCTTTCAAAAATATAAACTATACTTTATAATAATAGATATCATAATAAAATACGACACATAATGATAGTGAAGTACAGTTTTTTTTGCCGTGAGTGAAGTTACCACTAATCATGAAATAAACATATAAAACATCAAAATAAATAAATTAAGGAACACACAAGTAAAATCAAGAGGATGACAAACAAAATGTTAAAATATTCAATAAGCTTGATAGAAAAAAAAATCTTTAAACATAACAAACTCGCGCTAAACCTCAAAATTTTATTTTCAACAAATTTGTTCATGTTTTCATATTTGGATCTTTATTTTAATCTATTTATTACTAATTTGACATTTATATCTACTGATTAGGCTGTTAAACCAGTGCTTCCTTCTAATGCCTCTATCTAGGCATGTTCAATTCAGGTTTCGGTTCAATTTTTTTTTTTTTGGTTTTTTGGTATTTCGATTTATAAAAATTAACTACCAAATTGAATCCATATCTAATTTGGTTTGGTTCGGTTTATATACCATTGGTTTTTGGTTTATTTGGTTTTATATAAAAACGATATAACTATATTTATCCTAGATAAAAATTAATTAATACGATTAGAAATCAGATTTATTTAAAAATAAATGCATATTCCTTACACTAAGTTTAATATATAATATTTTATACTTTATATTTATATCATAATATTATTATATAAATATATTTATAGAAAAAATATTTACCAATAAAAATCATGTTTTATTTAATCTGATGAAAATGAGAAAAACAAACAACTTTTTAACTTAAAACAAAATAACAAATTAGTAGGATGGCTAAGACGGTTGAAAAAAAATAGAGAACATAGTTATGCAACAATGGATCCAAATAATCAGCTAAAGACTTGCATATATATCTTCTCTCTCTATACATATAGATATGAATTGTCAAAGACTAACATCAACTTTAAAATTGTCCTTACTTTATTTTCAGCAAGAACTGATGTAATGCCACCCCAAGAAAAAAAAAAGAAAATCTAACTAATTATCAAAATGGCATAATTTATTTAGATTTCAAAAAAAAAAACAAGTACATAACTTAACTACTATTTATATTTTTAACTAATAAAATCTAAAATAATTATTTACTCAAACTATTTCAATTATTTTCGAATATACATCCCACCCGTAGGGCGGGCCGACCCTAGTTTTAAATATTTCAAACAAAATTTTAATTTTGTTTTTTTATGGTATTCAAATATTCAAACAGTTTTTTTTTATTTTGAACCAATTTAGTTTAATCATTTTGGATAAAAACATTTGGTTATTTTACAAGGTCTTTTTTGGTAATATGAATCATCTTTTTTGGAGAGTTAATCCAAAGATGGATGACCATCAATTTACTTGGATATTATGGTATATATAGAAAGGTCGGAATAATGAAGTATTTAGTAATCTGGATACTGACCCAAGGGAAACACTTAAATTAGCATAATTGGAATCATCACTTTGGGCTGAGGCACAAATACTCACTGATCAAGAGAAGGAACTTCAGGTGCAGACCAGAATCTCATTAGTAACGTCAGGACGTTGGTGCTTTATAGATGGTTCATAGAAAGATAAGGAAGTATTTTCACGACAAGGCTTGTATAATACCCTACTGGGTTTTGATGTTTTATTAGGGGCAAGAAATGTAAGGGCATGTCTTTCACCTCTTCATTCGGAGGTGGAGGTCTTGATTTGGGAAATGAAATGTATGAAGAATTTAAGACAGTTTCAGGTTACGTTTGCCACGGATTGTTCTCAATTGGTGAAGATGGTTTCGGAACCAGAAGAATGACCAGCATTTGAAAGTTACCCGAAAGATATCAAGCTTTTACAAGGAAGCTTCCTCAACTCAGACATCGTTCATGTACCTCGAACAGAGAACCAACGGACGGATAGCTTAGCACGCAGTGTTAGGAAACAACCGTCTTTCGTCGTTCACATGGATGCGAAGTTACTGTTTTAGTTTACAGAGTCAATATGAATATGTAAATATCTTGTTGTCAAAAAAAAAAAAAAAATTCATTATAGTTAAAAATTATGTATGTAAATTATATTATAAATGTCTATATATTCATTCGGTTCTCAGCTTTTTAGTTCTAAAAATATAAAAACTGTTCAGATATATTTATTAATATCAATTCGGTTTTAATTTCAAATATTTTGGTTCTAGGACTAGAATCTATACTGTAGAGAGACTTAAACATGTCTTATGTTTGGACAAAAAAACCTATCACTATAAAAATAACATGGCTTTACCAAATTAAAAAAAAAAACGTTTATAATACATCGGAGCATCGGAGACAGCTATGGTCAAGCAACCTAGCAACAAGACTCTCAGGTTCAGGAATCAAAGAGGAAGTAACACTGTTCCAAAAATGGAACGTTAAAGACTCATTGATAATCTTCTTGAACAGTTCATCTTGCTTCGATTTCTCCTCCTCTGTTGCAGGGTATGCAAAATAGCTGATCCACCAAAGCCAACACAAGTTTAAAAGTTAAAAAGCTTTGCTCAATTCAATCATGGTACCAAAACTAGTAAAGAAAGCATTACTTTGTTATCTGTTGTGAGCTGATTGGGAAGAAAACAGAGAACGGCCGAACGTTCAGCTCCTGTTGAGTCATACGCCGATTCTTCCCGTTAAGAAACCGTTTAGCCACCCGAGTCAAGAGATCAGCTCCATTGCATCGGAGACACTTGTCATCGTATGTCAAGTAGTACTCGTTCAAACATTCAAGTAAGAACGGGCTGCACACAGAGAGGTTAATATTGCTAAGACGAGAATCTATGTTCTAATGTAGCAAAGCAAAGATTAGAGTTTATGAACCTTTTCTTTTCAAAAGACATAACAGCACCGTTGAGTGATTCACCAGCTGCCTGATCCTCCATACCAAGAGTATTTCTCAGTGATGATAACGAACCCAAAACTATGACATCAGAATCCAGATAAACCCCTCCATATCTACATGAATAAGCTCTTTATGAAATGAAAGAGAGTGACTAATTGATTGGTATAAGACTAGAGAGTGATACTTGTAAAGGGTAGCTAGCCGGACAAGTTCACTGTAGTGAGTAGGATAAAACTTTGTCTTTCTCCAATCGAACCATATAGAAGCAAAAACATGAGTAGGAGTGTCTTGCAGCAACTCATCGAGGTTAGGCATTGCGACAGCAACTTTATAACTGCAGAAGAAACATGAATCAACCGAATGATTATTACTAAATGAATGAGTGGAGAGTCAGAAGCATTTGTGTACCCGTCTTTCACAAAGCTGCTTCGGAAGAAATCAAGCTCAACGGTCTCTGATAAAACAACAACACAAGCATCTTTATGCTGAGAGAGCAAGCTCTCAAGCCCTCTTTGGTGCCTAACGCTAAACATCCAACCAGGCGAGTTCCACACCATAAACACTCTCACACCACATCTCCCCTTCCTAAAAAACGAATCCATAAACTCCGAAAACGACAAACCAGGTTCCAAACCAGGGTAATAACCCCATCTAGTCCCATCTGCATACAAATGTTCTCTAACCTCATCCTCAACTCCAACCTTCTTATCATCGTCCAACGTCTTACGCTCACCACTCTTGATCCCATTTGGTTCTTTCTTCTCCACAACACTCAACGGCTTCTTCGCGGTCAAAGTGCCTCTCTTAACCTCACTCAACCTCCACATCTGCACAACCTTATCCCCAGCCGTCAACCCAGTAACCCCAACACCATCAGGATCCTGCAGCATTAGATTATTCAAAGGATTCAACGTCTCGAAATTCGATCTAAACATCCTGTCCTTCCTCAAGAAAGCTCCTTTCTTATCAAACCAATCTCCCCACCCTTCTCTCAACGGCGACACTCTCTTCCCGCTCTTCAACAGCAACGCGTCTTCAACACTCGCAACCTCCACCATCTTCTTCCTAATCGCTTCGTCCAACGGAACATCGTCAGATCCGAACAAAGCTTGAGACTTTACACTCGATTCGTCGTCGTTGCTGAAGCCCGTGTAGTCGTAATCCCACTCGTCGATCGATCTCTTGTTGAAAGCTCTTCTAACGACTCCGTCGACGTGATCGAAGTAAAAACCGGAAGAGGAAGCTTTGCTCCGGTTAGGATCCGCCGTCACCTCTCGCTCCTGCTCCGCGTCTTGGTTCTCGTCGTCCTCGTTCGACGCGCCGTCGTTTCGGTCCTCCTCGATCGCGTCGTCGTGCTCGTCGATTCTGTCCTCCGTCGAGGTCGAGGATCCTCTCCCTCCGGTGGTTTCCACGACGTCGGAGTCTGAGACGAGGAGGGAGTCTGGGAACAGTACGGCGTCTTCTCCCGGGCTGGAGCGGAGGTGGGTTGGGGAGTGGGAGGAGAAGAGTGAGAGGCGCGTGTAGAGGAGAGAGACTGATACGAGGAGGAGAACGGCGGACATCACGGCGCATGCTTGTGCGCTGTGACGGGAGCGCGAACGCCGTGATCTCAGCATCGTTAGATCTTGGACCGTCGGCCGTTGGGATCTAACGGTGATGGCTTTTCTAGAGAAGGAGCGTGTGCATTTTCCGACATAGGATAATTATAGAGAAATTATCATTTTTTAATTTTTGTTACAAAAATAATCTTCAAAAAAAAATTAACAAAAAATGTTTTATTAAAAAATAAAAATATATTTATACCCATGATTAAATAATCTAATTTAGAGTTTATAATTAAAGAGTGAAATTTTGAGTATAGAATATTAAATTTAAAAAAAATGAAAAATAAAGACTAAAATTTTTAAAATAAAAAAGAATATTTTGATCATTTTTTTTATTAAAATCTAATTTTATGACAAAAACTTAAAAATGACTATTTGAGAGAATTGTCCATAATTATATCTCAATTTCTTTTCATAAATGGTAATTCCAAATTATTAGATATTTATTTTTATTATTCTTTGAAGTTACCTATCATTGGTTTCCAAATTCATTCCTTTGTATACAAATCATAATGCTTTGGTAATGTGTTTAGGCTTAAATTTTTCAAATTATGTAATGTTAAAATTTTAATCTATTTAATACATGTCGTGACAAAAAAAAATACTAATTTCCTATATATTATTTGTGAAGTAATTTCACACATATCATTTCTACAATTATTTTCACCAACAAAATATAAGAGAAACTTACGTAAAAGAACACATTCTATTTTTTGTTTGCGTTTGGAAATACATTGACTAGTTGACACACTTTGTGTTGATAACTGTTTTAGTTAGAATATAAATAACATCTCCTTTGTGTAAGTAGAATCCAACAGTAAAGTAACTAGGTTTGTGACTTGTTGCAATTAATGATAAAGGCTTAAACAAAAAAGTAGGTATATGGGTATAAGTGAATGCTATGCGATGTCATATCTGTTTTTAAGTCATAAATCTGTGGATGTGGACATATGTGTATGGAGAAATAAATGTTAAAAGAATAAGAAAACAAAAAGATATTTAATTTGATTTTTTTTAAAGTATTTTAGTTTCCCTCGATAGTTTTTATTTGTTTTAAATAATGTCAAAAATTATAACACTTGAAGATAATTAATTAATTATTTTAATATATTCAGTTATACAAATTATAAGTTTACATAATCATAAATTGATGTTGACCATGTAAAATAAATTGGTGTTGACCCCGTAAATATTGTGGCTGGCTCAGCCACTGCTTCTATCCATGATCTAATGGTACTTAATTCTATCACTACAAGAAAACACGCCGAATTCCGACGGAGGTTCCGACGGACTACAATGTCGTCGGACGTTTGTGACGGATTTCCGACCAATTTCCGACGAAAACAAAAAATTTGAAGTCGTCGGAATTCCGTCGGCCATTTCCGACGAATTTCCGAGGAAAAATGGCTCGTCGGAATATTCCAACGACTTTTCGACGATATTCCGATAAAACATATAACCGTTGTAGTCGTCGGAAATTCGTCGGAATATACCGACGAACTTCCGACGACATTCCGATTAACAGATATAACCGTTACCGTCGTCGTTATTCCGTCGGAATTTTCCGACGAATTTCCAACGAACCATGTTTCCGTCGGAAATCCCTCGCAAAATACCGACGACATAGCGACGACAAAGGGTTCCATTTAAATTTGGAAATGTCCTCGGTAATTCGTCGGAATGTACCGACAACATTCCGACGAACTAGACAAGTTCGTCGGAATGTCGTCGGTATATTCCGACGAATTACCGAGGACATGTGTTTCTAAAAAATTTCAAACATAAAAATCTATATATTTAGATGCCAAAACTATGGAAATAACACATAATAAGTGTTTAGTATAGTATTAGATCGCAACCGTTCAAATATAACAACTCATTAAAATATTTATGTATGTATATCATTGTTTTCATAACATATCATCTTAACACTCATTTACTTATACAATCATATTTATCTAATCTTACATTACAAAAAATGTTGTTGTGTAAAATCGTGTTATAAAAACATTTTTATTGTTAAATCTTTATGCAAATACTATATATATTATCAAAGATTTAGATTTTGCATTTAGAAACTTGTAATAAACCCCTAAACACTAAGTCGTCGGAATTCGGTCGGAAAAGGTCGTCAGTATTCCGTCGGAATATACTGACGGACACCAATTCCGTCGGAATTTCAATTTACCCGGGAAAACCAAACAGCGTGAAAATTTTTGCGAACCGCCAATTGGTATATATTTAATGATCCCGACGGAATACTGACGAACCCGTGTCCGTCGGAAACGTTAAATATAATTACCCTTCTTCTTCCTTCTTCGTTATTTCCGCCTCCGCCTCTCTCTCAATCCTCTCCGCGATTTCTCTCCCTTTCACGGCGATTCCGACCATTCTCGAGCTCCCATCACCGGCGAATCCTCTTCTCACCCTCATATCTCTTCCCCAAACCCCAAATCATGTAAGAATCATCCCAACCTTGTTTTATCTCAATTTTTTAGGGTTTTGGAAGTTAGATCTCGGATTTTAGGTTGTTTGATTGAAAATTTTAGGATTGAATGGATAGTTTAGGATATATAAGTTAGGATTGTTGTTTGGATTATTGTTTTATTTTTTTTTTGGAATTATTTTGTGTTTTTGTTAAAATTCAAAACGTTTTACTATTTTTAAAACGTTTTTTGATTTTTAAAAACATTTTTCAAGTTTCCAGTAATAAACTATGTATAATAAAACGTTTTTTAAAAATTTTAAAAATATTTAACAAATTTTTTCTATATTTATAAATTTTTTATAATTTTGTATATATATATATATAAATCATGTATAATAAAAGGTTTAATAGTTTTTTTTAAAACATTTATAAAACCTTTTGTAAATATATAAATGAAAACATTAAAAAGAGAAATGATTTGAAAAGATTTTTGATGTATTAAATTTTTTTTTTAGGTCCGAGGATGTACCCCGCCCCGCAACCCGTCTTCGACGTAGTTCGGTGAGCAGTTCCCGTGCATCGGGATCGTCTCACGAACAAAACTCGGTTCCCGCATATATTCCCGCTCCAGCTCCCGCTCCAGAAGAAGTTGAACGCCGAGATAAATGCAGAAGCTAGATCGTTTGATGTCTTCGAGTTCTTAGTTTTTTTCTGCTTTTTAAAACTTTCTGAATGTTTTTTTTCTATTTCGGTTTGTATGAATTTTTAACTTTTTGAATGTTTTTTTCTATTTCGGTTTGTATGAATTTAAATTCTATAATATTATTAGTTTTAAATTTCAGATTTTATTTATTTATTAATTAATTTTTAATATAAAAAATATATTAAAATACAAAATTAATTCGTATTTAAAATTGATATATTCCGACGAATTGAGGGCGTCGGACTATACCGACGAACGAAGTCCTCGGAAAATACCGACGGAGAAGGTTCCTCGGAAAATTCCGACGAACCATAGTCCGTCGGTATTTTCCGAGGACTAGGTTCGTCGGTATAGTCCGAGGAACGTGCTCCGTCGGTATATAGTTTTTCCGATGAACTCTGGTCTCGTGTGTCCGCATCGGAATATCGTCGAAAGTTCGTCAGAATAACGTTTCTCGGTATTCGTCAGAAAGTCGTCAGAAGGTCTAACGAAATTCCGACGAATCCTTTTTTTCCAACCAAATTATACAGACGGACTGGTTCGTCAGAAATTCGTCAGAATCGTTCTATTCCGACGAATTTCTGACGATTTCGGCCATCAGAATCCCCCTGTTTTCTTGTAGTGTATATCGCAAGTTTCACGAATTTTTTAGTTGAATTTGCTTTCACTACAAGAGCTGTAATAGCTTCTGTTTTGGTGCTAAGATGTGTAATTTGGTCTCAATGTTTAATATGACTTTCTTGTATGATCTTGATTTTCTTAAAATGCTTAACCTTCTATCAAATGGCCTCAATTCATCCTTAAAAACGAGTTCATTAGGCTTCTCACAAGCAGAGACATGTATGACATAGCAGTTCTCTGCTTCAAGCATGAAAGGTAGAGATCCGTTGTGACCAAGGATTTTTGTGTAATCGACTGTTTCTTACTGTGATAATCTTGAATATGACATAATGTGAAAGGGAGAGTCCTTATGCAAAGACAATGACAAGAACGAGAGAAATGTAATGGAATACATGATTCAATAATTTGGCAATCATAATTTTACTTTTGAATCATTAAGTTACACAAATGAAAAAAACTTAAGTAACCACCTGTTAAAAACAAAATTATATATTTTACATTAAATTATTCTCTATAAAAAAATTTATAATAAAAAATGTTATTTAAGATAAATTTAAAAACTATTAAAAACCTTACAAATCTATACTATTAAATAAGCAAAAAAATCTGCTAAATAAATCTTAAGGTCTTATAAAATGCACACAAAAATAATCAGAGAGTAGGTTAGGGCATTCGAGTCAGGTACGGATCGGTTTCTTTCGGGTCTGAGTTCTTTTGATCTTAAAAATCTAAACATAACTAGGTATTTAAAATTTCTGGCATGTGTCAAGGTTGGTTCTTTCGGGTTCAGATATGTTCGGGTTCATAATTCAAATACTTTTAAAACATCTATAATTTTTGGATATGAAACGGGACTGGATATGTTAAAAAATGGGAATGGATTGGTTTGGGTATTTAAGACCTAAAAAATATCAAAACACGAAAAAACCTGAAAACTCAAATAAATACAAAAAAATATTTAAATACTTAAAAGACCCATAAATTTACCTAAAATCTGACCAGAGGAACCGAAAAATACCCAAATTTTTTCAATATCCGAAATATTTTTTTAAATATGGAATTTTCCCAAAACCCGTAATCGGAAATACGAACCCAAAATTAAAAAGTATATGTAATACCTCAAAATATCCAAATATACCTAATTTACACAAAACATTTCAAGTACTTCGGGTACTAATCAACCTTCGGGTAGAATCCGGACTCGAACAGGGATCTGCGGGTCCAGAAAAATATGTACTTTACCATGGATAGAAACCCAAATAGCACCTATATTTCGGTTTGGTTTTTCGGGTATGGTAAATGTCTAGGCCTAAGAGAGAGTTATATAGATCATGCATACAAAATTTTGAAGTAAACTAATTGGTAAATTATATAATTTTAAGCAAATTTATCTTCAATATAATATGAATTTTTAACATGATATTATAAAACAATTTTAAAATACTAATTCACAAATTTTGTTTACAATCCAAAGAAAAATTTGCGCTTTTTAAGCATGGATCAAAATATAGTAATCCATTAAAAACACTACTTTATTTTTGTTTAATATGGATTATAACTCGAAGAAATTCTTGGTTGGTAAATATGGATACAAGAAAGCAAATATATCTCAGAGTGTCCGGACGAGGTAGTCCAAGTGGAAGGACGGGCCTGTGGTGGCAACCACCATCCGGGTTCGATCCCCCCCCATGCGGAAACTATCCTGCCTCATCTAAACACCAAAGCGGGTACTGGGCCTTCGGGTCCAGGGAAAAACCTCCCGGGTGAAGCTGGCCTGCTGCCTGACCGGGCCCAGGAATTGACCCGCGAAGCGGGGAACCCTGGATTACAAAAAAAAAAAAACAAAAAAAAATATATCTCAGAGTCTTACTAGAGAGAACATTTGCAACTAGCGAAGAGATATTCTGGAGGCTGAAACCAATAAAACTTTTTTTTTTGAGGTTGTGTTGTGGTCACGAAATCCATGGTTCAACCAGAGTCTCACCAAACCATCCAAACCGGCCATCTAGGAGGTACCAGCGACCGAGGTTCAGTCCAAGGCGTATATCTCTACAACCAGAAGGACTTTCAACATGAAATCAATTGTATTGGATTTTACACTCAAGAAGGAGTCCAGGCCAATTGGAATTGGGCCAATATATTCACGGAGAAAGAAGTTATGAATTTTACAATTCAGAGGTTTCTCAACCCGCCCATCTGCGAGTACCCGACTTTAGAAGAAGATTCAAGCTCAATTAAGGAGCGGCCTGAAGCAAATAACATCATAGGAGTCAAGAGGAGTTTATCAGATTTCCAGAAAGCCCAAGATCAGGAGAAATGGCCACGGAAATTAGGAGTTATGATCAATTCCCCAGAACCGGTCAAACCGACGTCATCTATGGAATGTCTCCAACCAATTCAACTTGGTTCGACCCAGAGCTATTTATGGGAACCAGAAGATCATCTTAACCAATCAGGAGGTATTCCAGAAGTTCTTTTCTGCACCAAAACCCAGGAGATCAGTTGGTTCAATGGAGAATCACTTAAACCCAACCGGAGCTATTTATGGAAAGATTGGACAATCTTTCGGTTTGATCCTTTCCAAGCAATTCCAATCCAACCAGGAGAACCAGACGACGTCCAGAAAAAACCAAGACATCTAGGAGACATTATACACGAGACAGAAGAGTTCTACAACTTCATCCCATGCACCAGCCCACATAGGAATAAGAAGATCCCCATTATCACCAAACTGCCTTATTTGGAGTCACAAGCATTAAAACTCCAACAGCTCTTTTTCCTTCAGTCTATGCACGACATCAGCACCTTCCATACCATTAAGAAGATTCCCAGGAAGCTCACTTACCCCCTCAAACCGTCCAGATACAAGGAGGACACCATCTACATTCATTTGGCCAAGATTCTCATCATTAAGCCTCCAACGGCTAGTTTTCAAGGAGCCATCAATTCCTTTGCTTCTAAGTTTATTACTTCGATTTTATTTCTTTCCTTATGTCATTTTATGACTGTTAGAGAGTCCTTGGTCGAGCCTATAAAGCTCTAGTCTTTGTTTCATTGTAAATCACCCATCTTTGAAAGTATTATGAATTATTCAGTTTTTCTAGTTTTGTCAAAACTATTGTTCTAAGTCTTTTGAGTGTGTGAGAAACAACTCTGGAGCAACTTGACTTATCAAAGCCTCCTTTCACAGAGCTTTGTGGCGTCCATCATCTCATCTCCATCCATTAATCGATCTTGAGAGTGATACACATCCAGCAAGACCGGTTCCATCTTCATTCATCTCCCATCCATTGATCCTTGTTGAGAGTGATACACATCCAGCAACAAAGATCCCATCTCCATCAATCTATCCCTTTTCTATTTGTTTTTATTCATATTATCATTTTGATTCATATTCATATTTGTTTCTGTTTGCATTATAAAACTCTAAAAACTCATAAAAATCGGTTCTTTTTGTTTTCAGGTTTAAACATTGGTTCCACCATTCTATCAATTCGTGGGTTACCCCCCCCTGTGCCTACAACATTTTGGTATCAGAGCTGAAGCTCCTGAATCAGGTCACTCTATCCTTGCATCATTCATATTTGTTTGCATTTGTTTTCATCATAAACCGAAAAGCCATAAAAACAGTTTTTGCATTGTTATTGTTCTTAAGAAAAGAAAAACAAAAGAGAAAAAGTTTCTTGCATTTGATTCACGAAAATTTTAAAAGAAATCTCATATTGTGTTTGTATTCATTCCCCAGCTCCACTTTCCATTTTTAGATTTTGTGCATTCATTTAAAAAAAAAAAAATCTACATTCCATATTTGTTTCTTCTTTGAATCTTGCATAAAAATAAAAATAAAAAGGCATAGCATTTTTTTTTAATTTCGTGCATACCATAGTTGTTTCATAAGTCTCTTATGTTCATTAAAAAAAAAAAAAATTTAACTTAGTTTATATCATTTTGGTCCAAGCATACATTTTAGTTTCCATTTCCGGTTTTGTTTTTGCATTTCATCCTAAGAAAATTCAAAAAAAAAAATATCCTTGTTAGTTTGTTTCCATATTTTTCTCTCCATTTATTGTTCATAGCATCTCATACTGATTTATTTCGTGCTTGCATCAGAAAAGAA
This sequence comes from Brassica napus, assembly GCF_020379485.1. Taxonomy (NCBI): domain Eukaryota; kingdom Viridiplantae; phylum Streptophyta; class Magnoliopsida; order Brassicales; family Brassicaceae; genus Brassica; species Brassica napus. Next base: position 63,832,152 of record NC_063446.1, on the reverse strand, counting down.
AAAAAATATATTTAAAACCATAGTTTAGATCATTTGCATATTGTTTGTTTAATTGTTTCATCTTAAGAGAAAAATTCAAAAAAAAATTCATTGTTAGTTTTCTTTTCATATTTTCTTTTCATTTGTGTTTATTATCATATAATATTGATTCATTTCGTGTTTGAATTTAGAAAACCAAAAGAAAAATAATTTTTGCATACTTTATTTCATTTCGGTTCATAATTGCATATTTTCTCGGTTTAGTTTAAATTGCATTGTGCACTTGATTTATTTTGGTTCGACCAGACCTACCCATTTCTTCACTTGATATTTGAGATTGTTTTCAGGAAGCCATGGTAGGAAAAACACACGGCCAAAGTCAGATGGCCAAACAGACCCAACAGTTGACAGCTTTGCAAGAGATCAATGATTGGATTGCTCAGTTGAGGAAAAGAAACAAGGCACGAGTCCAACGTCCACAGCAAGGAGAAAGGAGATTTGGAGACTCACCAGAGGCTGTCTATGTCGAGCCCAAGCCACCAGATCCTTCAAGGATCAATCAACATCCAACTTCTCAAACCCATACTCATCATGTTGCTAATTCTCGGTTTGATCATAAATCTTTTGCTGATAAAATTGAACTCTTTACATTTTCAGGAGGAAGAAGTTATCTATTTTGGGAGAGGAACCTTGATGAATGGTTTCACTACAACAATATTCTGAAAGAAGAGAGACTATCTTATGCCATTGATCAGCTAAGAGGTAATGCCTTTAAATGGTGGGTACAAGAAGAAGATGATAGATGGTTTTACAAGGAGCCAGCTATCAAAACGTGGAGAGATCTTAAGAAAGTCATGAGGGATGAATTTGCACCAGAACTCACAAGATCAAAGATCCAAAAGATATACCCAAGGAGATATCTAACTCATGGTTCCAAAGAAAAATCAGACAAACCGATTTTTCAAGAGAAGGCCAAGGTAAGTCCTATACTTGATAAATTTGCTTATAAATCATCTCCCACTGGTATGAGTCACTTGTCTTTGTCCAAGGATGTTAAGACAGGTCCTGAGATTGAGAAAGACACGATCTCCACATCTTTGTTGGAATCAAAAGTTGTCCATGATTTAAGTCTAAGAGACAAGGAGATTTTAAACCCAAAGAAAGAGGAGCCATCAAGCCAATGTAAGTCTTCTAACTCTGAGGATTTAAAATATCAGACATGTTATAGATGTCATAAGAAAGGATACTATGCTGTATTTTGTCCTACTAAACAAACATTGATAGAGGCATCACTAGAAAAGAAAACTGATTTATCTATGAAGAGTGATAGTTTTATTCAATCTGATTTATTAGCTCAAAATTCTTGTATGATGCACTTGTCTTTGTCAAAGGGTGATGTAACAGGAACTAAGGAGCATGAATTCAAAGGAGAGGAGCCACCAGGCGCCACACCTGTGATGGACCAGAAGATGGTTCAAGATACAATGCAGTCCATGTTGCTTAAAGAAGCAAAACCGGTCATAAAAGTATCCCACCAAGGTAAGTTTCAAACACCACCTTTGGATACTAGTACTGACGTGTGTGTTCTTGGTACAGGTAGAACAAATGAAAGCTATAAGCTTATTGTAGTTCCAAATAAAGAACCAGACCCTAAGCTCAGCCATGAACCCACTTCTAAGTGGAAACCGAAATCTGAACAATCCATTGTTCAAGTTCCAAAACCTATGGTAATATTCCTTTTAGATAAGCATGTTCTTAATATTTCAATGACAGATATAATGCACTTGCTTTTTGTCCAGAATGTTGAGAATTTTTCAGGTTGTAAGGAAGAAAGCTTCAAAGAAATCCCACCAGATTATCTTATGTTGCTAGGAGGATCAACTCCAAAGATGATCAGAAACGTGGCCACCAAAAATTTGAAGGACCATCCACTCCAGAAGATAATAAATTACCATGTCCAGAGCAGAAACGTGATCCATTCCTATTTTCTCAAAGGAGAACCACCTGATACAAATTCCATTCCCAAACCGAAACAGTTCCAAGGTAAGGTTTTAGAATCTCAAAAGAGGATGAAAGCTGACTTGCTCTATCTTGGTGCAGGTTACATAGTTTCGAGGTCGAAACCTTGTCAAGAGGGAGGGGATGTTGTGGTCACGAAATCCATGGTTCAACCAGAGTCTCACCAAACCGTCCAAACCGGCCATCTAGGAGGTACCAGCGACCGAAGTTCAGTCCAAGGCGTATATCTCTACAACCAGAAGGACTTTCAACATGAAACCAATTGTATTGGATTCTAAACTCAATAAGGATTCCAGCCCAATTGGAATTGGGCCAATATATTCACGGAGAAAGAAGTTATGAATTTTACAATTCAGAGGTTTCTCAACCCGCCCATCTGCGAGTACCCGACTTTAGAAGAAGATTCAAGCTCAATTAAGGAGCGTCCTGAAGCAAAGACCATCATAGGAGTCAAGAGGAGTTTATCAGATTTCCAGAAAGCCCAATATCAGGAGAAATGGCTACGGAAATTAGGAGTTATGATCAATTCCCCAGAACCGGTCAAACCGACGTCATCTATGGAATGTCTCCAACCAATTCAACTTGGTTCGACCCAGAGCTATTTATGGGAACCAGGAGATCATCTTAACCAATCAGGAGGTATTCCAGAAGTCCTTTTCTGCACCAAAACCCAGGAGATCAGTTGGTTCAATGGAGAATCACTTAAACCCAACCGGAGCTATTTATGGAAAGATTGGACAATCTTTCGGTTTGATCCTTTCCAAGCAATTCCAATCCAACCAGGAGAACCAGACGACGTCCAGAAAAACCAAGACATCTAGGAGACATTATACACGAGACAGAAGAGTTCTACAACTTCATCCCATGCACCAGCCCACATAGGAATAAGAAGATCCCCATTATCACCAAACTGCCTTATTTGGAGTCACAAGCATTAAAACTCCAACAGCTCTTTTTCCTTCAGTCTATGCACGACATCAGCACCTTCCAGACCATTAAGAAGATTCCCAGGAAGCTCACTTACCCCCTCAAACCGTCCAGATACAAGGAGGACACCATCTACATTCATTTGGCCAAGATTCTCATCATTAAGCCTCCAACGGCTAGTTTTCAAGGAGCCATCAATTCCTTTGCTTCTAAGTTTATTACTTCGATTTTACTTCTTTCCTTATGTCATTTTATGACTGTTAGAGAGTCCTTGGTCGAGCCTATAAAGCTCTAGTCTTTGTTTCATTGTAAATCACCCATCTTTGAAAGTATTATGAATTATTCAGTTTTTCTAGTTTTGTCAAAACTATTGTTCTAAGTCTTTTGAGTGTGTGAGAAACAACTCTGGAGCAACTTGACTTATCAAAGCCTCCTTTCACAGAGCTTTGTGGCGTCCATCATCTCATCTCCATCCATTAATCGATCTTGAGAGTGATACACATCCAGCAAGACCGGTTCCATCTTCATTCATCTCCCATCCATTGATCCTTGTTGAGAGTGATACACATCCAGCAACAAAGATCCCATCTCCATCAATCTATCCCTTTTCTATTTGTTTTTATTCATATTATCATTTTGATTCATATTCATATTTGTTTCTGTTTGCATTATAAAACTCTAAAAACTCATAAAAATCGGTTCTTTTTGTTTTCAGGTTTAAACATTGGTTCCACCATTCTATCAATTCGTGGGTTACCCCCTGTGCCTACAACAGATTGTACTATAAAAACATGCAACATATTTTAATAATTTTTTTCTGTGACTGTTTTACTCTTTTCAGGGAATATGCAAAAACAATTGAAAGAAGGTGATGATATTGAATGGCAACGAGAAAAAAATTGTCTTAAATGTAAAAACGTATTGGTATGAAGAAGAAAATGTGCCAAAACAGATGACACATATTAAAGGACAAACAAAGTAAGAGAATGCAGCAAGATCAGTGTTTTTAATTGAAACCGATTGAGATACTCGATACTTTATTCATCAAAACGAAAATAAGAGAATGCAGAAAGATCAGTGTTGTGGCCGGTTGGATTGTGCGTGACCATCATGGGTATTTTAGATATTGGGTTCTGTTGTTCTAGGGGAGGCCATTTCTGTAACGGAAGATGAAGGCAAAGATATGTTGATGGCTGTGCAGAGTACGCATTTAATGGGTTACAAGAATGTGGTCTTTGAAAGTGACTGTAAATCCTTGGTACAAAATCTGAATGGAGATGATGTTTGTTTCCACATTAACAATGTTTAGTTAGATTTTCGGCATTGGTTATCTTTCCTCAAGTGGTGTCAACTTACGTTTGTGAAACGAAAAAGACATAAAGCTTCTCTTTCATTAGTCCGACGTGGTCCTCTAAATAACATTTTCTATTCAAGTTGTTTATTTCCGCATGTTTGGCTCACTCCTAATCTATATAAGGATATTTGTTTGTTGGAAAAAAAATCATACAGCACAGCACAGGCGCATGATTATCATCTTGTACAACTATAAAAAACCACACAAGGGACCGAATTGGAACTGCAGATCATTTAGTTAGTACAGCAACATTCTTTCATAAGAACATTTTTTTTTGTTAGTTATTCAATTCCGATCCAATTATCCAGACCACGGTATGGTAAGTATGAGTAATAGAATGGTCTTTGTCCTAAAAAAAATTACCTAGTACTAATAAAAGAAAAATGTTCAACCAAATATAAAAATTTACAGTACAGAAATAAAAAGTTTGTAGAGATATTTGGTAAGAGGAAAAAAGGATATGCAATTTGTTAAAATATCAAAAAGGAAAAATATGTGAAAACTTATTTATTTATTTATCATGTGATTAAAGAATCGGATTATAGGGTTAGATTTGTGCCCCAACGTTTTTGGCATCATCACTAAATCAATCTTTGACCTAGCCGTCCTCATCTTCCGCCGGTAGAGAAGAATAATGGAGAGTATATCGAAGGGACTAAGAGGAAGCAACGTGTGCAAGAGCCATGAAGCTTCGCCGGTGATACCTTTTGATCTAGTGATTGAGATTCTCACGAGACTTCCTCCCAAATCTCTTATTAGGTTCAAATCGGTATCGAACGTCTGGTCATCTCTAATTTGTTCCCAATATTTCACCAACCGTTACCAAACGGTTTCATCACCCGCACCTCGTCTATATATGGGTTTGAGCTTTCTTGACAACAGCCACCTCAAGTGTATGTTAATATCAGTATCTCCTAGTTCTGACTCGGATATTACTATATCTTCCTTTGACGCCCACCAAGATTTAACCAAGCGAGCAATGAGAGGCTACATCACTCACTTTTTTCGCGGCTTGATGTGCATTGTAGATGAAGCAAGTGCCCAAATATATAACACTAATACTAGGCAACTTGTCGTGCTACCCAAGATAGAAGAATCCAGCATCATAGATGGAGATCACGTGAATAAGAATATCAAGTACCATATCGGGTACGATCCTGTTCAGGACAGATACAAAGTGGTTTGCACAGTTACAACAACCAGTAACAAAGTTGGAGAGTCCATAACGTACTTGTCCGAGCAATGGGTATTTCTACTCGGAGGAGATATATCAAGTCGCTGGAGAAAGATTCCATGTCAATCTTCACATTTTCCATTAACACAAGGATTGACTATCAAAGGCCGTATGTATTACCTAGCTTGGATTCGTGATCTTGATCATGTGCTTGTGAGTCTGGATACTAGTTCTGAAGAAATCAGTATGCTACAAGCACCTGAAGATAACTTTTGTCCTATTACAGTGACTCTTATAGAATGCTGTGAAAGGTAGCTATTTTACACTATATTGATCTTGAAACCGAAGGTATGATGAAACTATGGGTTATGGAAGATGCAGAGAAGCATCGGTGGTCGTGTAAGACTTTGGTGTTTCAATCTTCTCAAGTTGATTTATTCAACAAGATTAAACTAGGGGTAGTAGGTACAACTAGAAACGGTGAAGTTATCTTTGCACCTCTGGATACAGCTTGTTTCTACATTATTCTTTATGATCTTCAAAAGAATCATATGAGAAAAGTTGAGATCAAAGAAACACCAAACCGCCATCTTACAAAGTTTTGTGAAGCTGCGGGGTTTGATGATGTTGAGAACTTGATATATCTCTAAAACACCCAACGGCTACTACTCTCCAGACTTTTATATGTTTTTCTCTACAGTCTTATGAGAGATGCTGGGACGATATTTGGTTTGGCTAATATAAATATTGAGGACATAATGATGTCTTTTTGTTGTTATTTTGTTTGGAAACATTTTATTTAATTTTGTATGATGTTTTTCTTATCTTTTACGGATAAATCAAGTGGCAAGAATTCACAAAGAGTATCAGACATGTTGGATCACTTCATATTTTTCCCATTAGCCATCATACTTGTTTATATATAAAATAAAAAACCTGAAAACTAAGTCTTTTTTTGTCCGTCTCTCGTCACTGAACTATGAACATAACTAAGGAACCACAGACACAATTGCAAAATATGAGTCTTTTGCCATGGGGTTTTGTTTCAAGACGTGTTGCCTCTAACCGCTTCAAATGGCCAGATTGTGGGGTTTGGTCGTGCATATTCTGAAAACTGCTTTCAGTCCATGATCATCTAATGGTACTTAATCAATATCACAAGTTTCACAGATTGTTTAGTTGAATTTGCTTTCACTATAAGAGCTGTAATAGCTTCTGTTTTGGTGCCAAGATATGTATGACATAGCAGATTGCCTCAATTCATCCTTAAAAGCTATTTCATTAGGCTTCTTCTCACAAGCAGAGACATGAATGACATAGCAGTTCTCTGCTTCAAGCATGAAAGGTAGAGAGATCTGTTGTGACCAAGGATTTTTATGTGATGGTTTCTTACTTACTGATAATAATCTTGAATATGACATGATGTGAAATTATGATAACAACATATTCTAGTAATTTTTTCCATGTGACTCTTGTTTTCTCTTTAGAGGGAATATGCAAGAAAACAATTGAGAGAAGAGATATTGAATGGAAATAAAAAAAACATAGTTTGTCTTAAAAGTAAAAATGTAACGGAAGGAAGAAAGAAATGTACCAAAACAAGATCGGTTTTTTTTTTTTATCGAAAACGATTGAGATAATCGTTTCTTCACTCACCCAAACGAGTGTAGCGGCCTTGGGGATTCTGAGTGGAGTAAGTCTGGATAAAGTCGAGTTCACACTGCCTGAGGTAGCGGTGGCCCTTCTCATAGCACAAATGGTCGAAGTAGCGCTTGCGGTCTTCGTTGTCCCAGTCATCAAAGGTCTCAACCGAGCGGATCAGAGGAAATAGGTTGACAGGAACAGAGGAAGACTCCAGATACTGCAGATAATTGTAAATAAAAACGTGATTTATAAAATAGATTTTTTTCCTTTTAAAAAAAAAAAATCCTAACAAAAGTAAACATATGTATTTAATATTATTTAAAAAAAAAAATTGATGATAAGTATAATGATAAAGCTATTAAATTAACAAAAATTAAAACTTAACATGTTGTCGTGATTGGTATTTACGTGTTTGGTTATGCGAAAATCAAACATATGTTTGATATATATATTTTCTTGTTTGCTCATAAAAAAGTTGATATTATTGTTGTCACCGTACATATGTTTAGTCAAAAATAAATCAAGCTTCTTGGTCTTATAAAACATTAAATTAGTACATAAGAAAGTGTATAATGTTGTCATTTCGTCCTGGTCTTATTTAACTTCAAATTCCTTTTATTTCAATATAATTATTATTTCGGGTTGGATCCGGTTTAAATTTTTACGTTTGGATGTTTTTTCTACCTCTAACAAATATTAACTGAAACTTATGTGGGAAAACGAGTTCTTAACTATAAAATAAAATTTACATAACATATGCAAAAACAATTTAAAAAAATAATAAAATAATTTTTAATATTTTTATTAAATTAAAACATCAAATAAAGCCCGTTGCAACGCACGGATCCAAATCTAGTTGATAATATAGATTTAAATGCATATGATACTACAGAAACAATTATAAAAACGTTTTTTAATATATTTATATTAATAGTGAATATAATAAATCATAGATTCCAGAAAACTAAAATGTTTCAAATGAATGCAAAAAATCCAAATATATAATTTTTTTAAAATTTCATTATTTTCCAATGTGATATCATAGATATATCACTTTAGGAATGATTAAAATATTTTTATATTATAAAACATAAAAATTATATGGTAAGTCATTTAAAATTATATCAATCAAGAAATATTATTTAATTCATCTATTAATATAAACAGAGGAATTAAAATTATTTTATGGTGAGTCACTTAAAATTATATTATATCGTAATTCATTTAAAATTATTATATGGTAAGTCATTTAAAATTAAATTAATCAATGTATTTTTCACATGCTTTTCATAGAGTTAATACTCTATTAATATAATTCATATAGATTTGATTATAATAAAAATTAGCATGCTTGTTTTGAATAGTAAAAAAATAAAGGAGTTATAAATAAAAGCAGGAGGGAGAATAATAAAATATGTTCTTGGTTCTTTTATATTCTTATGTATTTAATTTTATTTATTTGTCCAGATGCATATATTTTTTGTGTTACTATAAATGTGAACTAATTAGTTTTATGTGTTTTTAAAACATTGTGATAAATTGAGTAAAATATATCAATAAGAATGACCCCTTATGCAGTTGTTAAAGTCAAAGATAAAAAAATATATAATGTAAACGTCAAGAAGGATAAATTATTTAAAAATAATGAGATGTATATTTTGCGGTATAATAAAATTTTAAAATGTATAATTACAAAATTTTAACAAATTATATACAAATAAAAAATATTTTATTTTGATATAATATTGGATCTCACATTAATATTAAGTATATATGCCAAAATAACAACATTTGGTTATTGAAAAATTATTTTTTCTTATTAATTAATCAGATTTAATTTAATATAGCAACAAATGTAAGCTTCTAGAGTTAAATGTACTTAAATGTTTCTCCTTTTTTGAAAAATGTTTGCTATCATCCTCTTATACCACTAAACTAAAACTATATACTCTGTTTATTTTTTTAAATTAATGTCATTTGGCCAAATAACGTTCTGACAACAAAATTTCTTAAAATAAGCAGACTTGCAACGCAACATAGTAAACGGACGTGATGTCTATGTGGTCAGAGCATCGTTTGCTATTGTTAAGCACCAACGGCTTAACATACAAAAATGGCTTCTTATTTGCTTTAACAAACAAAAAAGGCTTCTTATTTTGGGACCTCAAAGCTGGCCAATTGCCACAGAAAACATGCCCCAAATTTATTTATGCTTCTCTGTTTTTTTTTTAAGTTTTTTTTTAAGTTTTTAATGTTCTGTCGACCTCTTAAACTCCACTAAAAATCTGTCCTTTATCTGTAAATAACGTCCATGCAGCAAAAACTATTTCAAATTAAGCACACATCATAATAGTAAACGGACGTAATGTGAATTTATATTTAGAAACTAATCACACTTCTTCAAACCCGAAAGATTATATGATAATACATACATGCATGCATGGAGCATGATACGCGGTTACCTCTCGTGCAAAATATATAACAGAAACCGAGAAAGGAATGTTTGATAATGAGAACGTATTTTAAGAAAGTGATCAACATGGATAAGCAATATATATTATTTTAGATACTAGACAATATTGAAAAGGTGCGAAGACAGTATATTTATTGAAAAAAATATATATATTATGGAAATTTCCACAACCTTCCTTCCCCGTATAAAATGGTATGAGATTGATATAGCGTGATTACAGTAATCTTTCATTAAGTGTGTGATTGCTGATATAATAAATGATTTTGGTAATTTAGGAAACTAGGTCTTTCCTCTCTTTCTTGAAATCTATATATAAATATGTATGATAGTAGTCGGGATGAAATGCTGTTAGAAACTCTCCTAAGAGTCATGTTTAGACTCTGTGTCATTTTCTTACACTTTATACGTGTTTCAAAACGAAATGACCTTTCAATTTTTGATTGTGGATCGTTATAGTTGCTCTTTATTTATTGAAAAATCTTCGGTCTTTAATTCTCAAACCACTCGATATTCTCGTGTAAATATGGTTTGAAACTTTCACAACCTTTCCAATATGAAAAACACATGATTATTGGATCGATTTTGGTTGTTGGTTTATTTGCGTCTCGTTTTTTTTCTTCAAAAAAGTGGACAATTATGACTGCAATATTAATCGAACCGGCGGTGGCTTTTGATGAAGTGGCAAATAAAGACCACCGTGGAAGCAGAAAACTTTCGCATCGCGATACAAGGAACATATTAAAATAAGCATTTTAGTTTTTTTTTTTAATTGCTATTTTATTAGGCCCTAACAGAATCTCCCGCTCAACTCTTCTCACAATTCTCTGTTTCCACAAAAGAAAAAATCGAAATCCTCTCGCTCTAGCTTCATCGTCTCGTTCCGAAGTTTTGTGGAATGGATCCAAAAGGAGCTCTACCAGATTCTACTGGTAAAGAAAGCTTGATCATCGATTTCGATTTTGATCTTTTAGATCTGATTTGATGGAAGTTTCGCAAGATGTTAACTTCCTGTGGCTGTATTGATGATTGATTACGTTTCTATTTACTATCTATCTAGCTAGTATCATGATCTTCTAGTATAGATGTTGGATTATGCTCGATTTCGTTTAGAATCTTGATTCGGTTCGTTCCAGTCATCTAACATCTGCGAATTAATCGATTCCTGTGGTTGATGATGTTTGATTCTGTGAAATCGAATCTCAGTTTCTGTGGAAGCCGATATGATTTCGTTTAGTAGGTTTGTTCCATTCATCTAACATCTGCGAGATCGATTCCTGTAGTTGATGATGATTGATTCTGTGAAGTCGAATCTCAGTTTATGTGGAAGGCGATATGAATCTGAAACATTCTGGTTTGATTTTGATTTTAGAGCTTTTTTTAGAAACAATTTGTGTGTTTTGATTATAGAACCTTGGATTTGGTGAAGGTTTATAGAACCTGTGCCAGATAAATCGATTCCTGTGGTTGATGATATTTGATTGTGTGCATGTTGAAAGCCGCCTGTTTTCCTTTTGTGTTAGGTGATGAGGAACTCACAATGGAGGAGAAAGCTAAGACTGCTTCTAAGAACGCTAAAGCTCGGGCTCTCAACTTGAAGAATAAAGCAGGTTGAGTCTGATTCCATTCTATAGATCAAGCAGCTTTGCAGCTTGATTTCTGTTTTCTTTGTTTGCGTTTTTATGCTAGGTGATGAAGAGCTCACAATGGAGGAAAAGCTCTGTGTTGTACAAGAGGAGAAAGCTAAGAATGCTGCTAAGACTGCTGCTAAGAATGCTAAAGCTCGGGCTCTCAAGTTGAAGAAGAAAGCAGGTTGAGTCTGATTCCATTCTATAGATCAAGCAGCTTTGTTTTCTTTGATTCCATTCAATTAGGAGCTTTGTATCAGTTTTGACTTTTGTCTGAATCTTAGATGACCAGGCCGAGCTTAAACCTGCTGCTGCAAATGCTTCTCCTCCTCTAGTTGCTGCTCATCCTGCTGTTGGTTCAGGTATGAATCAGTAATCATTTTCGAGATTTGTATCTGTTTTGAGTTTTTTTTTTGGAGTTGGACTTTGAATTTTTTTGCTCTCATGATGCAGATTCGGATGATGAACCTCCTAGGGAGATATCTAATGAAGAAGCAACTAGCAAGGAACTGTACCTGCAGTATCTGGAGTCGTCCACTATCCATGTCAACCCATTTCCTCTGATCCGCTCGCTTGAGACCTTTGATGACTGGAACGATGAAGACTGCAAGCGTTACTTCGACCACTTGTTCTATGAGAAGGGCCACCGTTACATGAAGCAGTATGAACTCGACTTTATCCAGACTTACTCCACTCACAATCCCCAAGGCCGCCACTCTCGTTTTGATGAGTGAAGAAACAATGATCTCAATCGTTTTCAATAAAAAAAAACTGATCTTGTTTTGGTACATTTCTTACTTCCTTCCGTTACATTTTTGCTTTTTAAGTCAAACTATGGTTTTTTTTTTTACTTTCCATTCAATATCTCTTCTCTCAATTGTTTTTTTTTTTGCATATTCCCTCTAAAGAGAAAACAAGAGTCACAGTGAAAAAATTACTAGAATATGTTGTGAGGATGATGTGGGAAGTGATCCAGGTCTGTTTATATATAGTTAGACCCCGTTAACAGAAAATTACGATTTCTAGAATATATGTTAGGATGATGTGGGAAAGGCGTTTGGCGCATATTCATTGGTCTGCATACATGCATGCAACTTTCGTAAGGTAGAAACATAATTACTGATGAGTACGTCAGCAATCCAAGTGTGTGACATTAGACTTGTATTCACTTAGTTTATAAATTCAACCCTTTATTTATAGTTAGCAATCCAAGTGCGTGACATTAGACTTTTGAAACACTAAGCACATGCATTCCATTATCATCTCAACCTCGATTGTCGCAATCTTCATCGTAGCAGAGAACTAAGAGTAATCTTCATTGTCTACGCTAACAAACTAACGAAGCACCATTGCTTTGTCTACGCTAACAAACATGTTTTTGCTGCAAGGACGTTATTTACAGATAAAGGACAGATTTTTAGTGGAGTTTAAGAGGTCGACAGAACATTAAAAACTTAAAAAAAAACTTTGAAAAAACAGAGAAACATAAATAAATTTGGGGCATGTTTTCTGTGGCAATTGGCCGGAAACCAAAAACTTTAAAAAAATATCCATAATACCGGAAACATATTCGAAATAACCAAATATACCTAATAAACACAACATATTTATGATCGGATCTAGGGTAGGACCCAGACTCAAACAAAGACCTGCGAATCCAAAAAAAAACAATAGGTTATCTCTGCTGTTGACTGTATTGTCTCCTGTTTGAGTTTGGCTTGTTGGTTTTCGTATTTCCATTTAAAATTTAAGTTTGTTGACTGGAATTTATTTGGTGTTGCTTTTGAACTATTACAGTTTGTTGCTTTCATGTTCTTTACGTTGATATATTGGATTCATGTTCTAAATTTGATTTGTGCTTAGTTCTTAGTAAGAATTTGTCTGCTTGTGAAGTTTTTGTTGTGTGGAATCTGGTTGATAACAAAGTTTTAAAATTATAGCTATTACAATTTGAATTCAAGACTTTCTAGTCATGAAACTTGAAAGCTTCGGTGGTCATTTGCTTCCTACCTTTGCTTAAACTTATTCTCACGTCATAATAAGAATAAGCTTAGTTCTGGTAAGAATTTTGTCTGCTTGTGAAGTTTTTGTTGTGTGAAATATGGACTGATAACAAAGTATATACGATGTTCTATATTCTTGGCTAAAGAATTGTTAATCTTTGGTATACTGCAACTTTTTTAAACTTTGGGATACTGCAACTATATTATAAACAGATGCTAATGCTTTCAACATAGAAAGCAACCAACTAAAATTTTCACTAATTGTGTTGTCACTAATAGAAATCAACTAAAACAATACTTGTGTGTAAGTTCAAAACTAAATTGTGTTGTCTGATTAATGGTATGTTGCTTAATGTTTGTGTGTATCTCTCTAGCCTTGAAGAATAAAGTGTAAGTTAAAAATGCAAATTCCATTATGTTTGTGCAGGTAACCCGCGGGTCGACCCGCAAACAAGATGAATGAAGATGGAACCGGTCTTGATGGATGTGTATCACTCTCAAGATCGATTGGTGGATGGAAATGGGATGGTGGACGCCACAAAGCTCTGTGAAATGAGGCATTGATAAGTCTGGATGCTCAAGAGCTGCTTCTCACAATACTCTAAGACTTAGAACAATAGTTTTTGAGAAACTAGAAAAACTGTATTTTCATTCATAAAAGTTCAAGGTGATTTACAAAGACAAACTAATTGAGCTTTATAGGCTCGACTACTGGGACTCTTTAACAGTCATAAAATGACATAAGGAAAGAAATAAAATCGAAATAATAAACTTGGAAGCAAAGGAATTGATGGCTCCATGAAAACTAGCCGTTGGAGCCTTTATGATTAGAATCTTGGCCAAATGAATGTAGATGGTGTTCTCCTTGTATCTGGACGGTTTGAGAGGATAACTAAGCTTCCTGGGAACCTTCTTGATGGTTTGGAATGTGCTGAGATCGTGCCTAATCTGAAGGAAAAATAGCTGTTGGAGTTTTAATGCTTGAGATTCCAAATAAGGCAAGTTGAAGTAAATGAGGATCCTCCTGATCCAATGTTGGCTGGTGCATTGTATAAACTTGTAAAAATCTTCTGGATCTCTGGATAGACTTCCTGAATGTATAGATCGATCTCCTGGTCGCCAATTTCTGGTTTGAAGCTGATTGAACCGGCTAGTTTCCAATTGAGGCAAGTGTAGAACTGGTTTGGCCGGTTTTGGAGATTGGATCATAACTTCATAATTCCGTGGCCATTTCTCCTGGTATTGAGCTTTCTGGAAATCTGAGAGATTCCTCTTGAATCCTATGATGTGCTTTGGTTCAGGCCGCTCCTTCCGTGGGCTGGAATCTCCTTCTAAAGTCGGGTACTCGCAGATGGACGGGCTGGAAAACCTATGACTTGTAAAATTCATAATTTCTTGCTCCGTGAATATTTTGGCTCAATTCCAATTGGCCTGGACTCCTTCTTGAGTGTAGAATCCATACAAATTAGCCTCGTGATTTAAATCCTCTTTGTTTGTAAGATATGGAATTGTTAGTGAACGTATGTCCTGGTTTGCGCCTTGGCTGGTTGAGTAGGGCTTTGGGTTGACCTCCGGTTCAGTTTCTGATCTAATGACCACATCAAGGATTCAGGCCGCAACCCGCCGCAGACAAACCCGCACAGTCTGGTGAGCGGATGGACCCGCCACGGGACTGTCCAGGTGGACGCGGGTCAACCCGTCTGACAACTCTAGATCTAGTGCAATATTGTTTTAGATACTAGACAATATTCAAAAGGTGGGATGACAGATATTTCTCTTGATGTATACTTACTTAGAAAAAAATACGTTAGGGGAATTTTCACTACCTTCCCCGTATAAAATGTTCCGAGAATGATATCCCATGATTACAGTAAATCTTTCATTAAGTGTTTTATTGCTGAATATAATATAGAATTTAGGTAATTTAGGAAACTAGGTCTTTCCTCTCTTTCTTGTAATAATCTATATATAAATATGTATGATAATTTGCATTGAAAAATTAAAATTAGATTGTACTTTTAAGACAAACTATGTTTTTTTTAATTTCCATTCAATATCTCTTCTCTCAATTGTTTTTTTTTTTTTGCATATTCCCTCTAAAGAGAAAACAAGAGTCACAGTGAAATATTACTAGGAAATGTTGTTATACTTTTACCTCCAAAAAATGAAGTTGCATTGGTTTCAATTAGAGCGATCATGTTTCTGAAAAACACAATTTATGATTGCTAAAATATTGAAACATGTATTCCATTACATTTCTCTGTTATCATAGTTTCACATCATGTCATATTCAAGATTATCATCAGTGAGTAAGAAACCATCACACAAAAATCCTTGGTCACAACGGATCTCTCTACCCTTCATGCTTGAAGCAGAGAACTGCTATGTCATTCATGTCTCTGCTTGTGAGAAGCCTAATGAAATAGCTTTTAAGGATGAATTGAGGCAATCTGCTATGTCATACACATCTTGGCACCAAAACAGAAGCTATTACAGCTCTTGTAGTGAAAGCAAATTCAACTAAACAATCTGTGAAACTTGTGATATTGATTAAGTACCATTAGATGATCATGGATTGAAAGCACTCAAGCAGTTTTCAGAATATGCACGACCAAACCCCACAATCTGGCCATTTGAAGCAGTTAGTGGCAACACGTCTTGAAACAAAACCCCACAAGCTGGTCATCTGTTTTTGTACGTTTCCTATGTGGGGGTCCTTAACGTTAGGTTTGCAAAAGACTCATATTTTGCAATTGTGTCTGTGGTTCCTTAGTTATGTTCATAGTTCAGTGACGAGAGAGACAAAAAAAGACTTAGTTTTCAGGTTTTTTATTTTATATATAAACAAGTATGATGGCTAATGGGAAAAATATGAAGTGATCCAACATGTCTGATACTCTTTGTGAATTCTTGCCACTTAATTTAGCCGTAAAAGATAAGAAAAACATCATACAAAATTAAATAAAATGTTTCCAAACAAAATAACAACAAAAAGACATCATTAAGTCCTCAATATTTATATTAGCCAAACCAAATATCGTCCCAGCATCTATCATAAGATTGTAGAGAAAAACATATAAAAGTCTGGAGAGTAGTAGCCGTTGGGTGTTTTAGAGATATATCAAGTTCTCAACATCATCAAACCCAGCAGCTTCACAAAACTTTGTAAGATGGCGGTTTGGTGTTTCTTTGATCTCAACTTTTCTCATATGATTCTTTTGTAGATCATAAAGAATAATGTAGAAACAAGCTGTATCCAGAGGTGCAAAGATAACTTCACCGTTTCTAGTTGTACCTACTACCCCAGTTTAATCTTGTTGAATAAATCAACTTGAGAAGATTGAAACACCAAAGTCTTACACGACCACCTATGCTTCTCTGCATCTTCCATAACCCATAGTTTCATCATACCTTCGATTTCAAGATCAATATAGTGTAAAATAGCTACCTTTTCACAGCATTCTATAAGAGTCACTGTAAGAGGATAAAAGTTGTCTTCAGGTGCTTGTAGCATACTGATTTCTTCAGAACTAGTATCCAGACTCACAAGCACATGATCAAGATCACGAATCCAAGCTAGGTAATACATACGGCCTTTGATAGTCAATCCTTGTGTTAAAGGAAAATGTGAAGATTGACATGGAATCTTTCTCCACCGACTTGATATATCTCCTCCGAGTAGAAATACCCATTGCTCGGACAAGTACGTTATGGACTCTCCAACTTTGTTACTGGTTGTTGTAACTGTGCAAACCACTTTGTATCTGTCCTGAACAGGATCGTACCCGATATGATACTTGATATTCTTATTCACGTGATCTCCATCTATGATGCTGGATTCTTCTATCTTGGGTAGCACGACAAGTTGCCTAGTAGTAGTGTTATATATTTGGGCCCTTGCTTCATCTACAATGCACATCAAGCCGCGAAAAACGCTAGTGATGTAGCCTCTCATTGCTCGCTTGGTTAAATCTTGGTGGGCGTCAAAGGAAGATATAGTAATATCCGAGTCAGAACTAGGAGATACTGATATTAACATACACTTGAGGTGGCTGTTGTCAAGAAAACTCAAACCCATATATAGACGAGGTGCGGGTGATGAAACCGTTTGGTAACGGTTGGTGAAATATTGGGAACAGATTAGAGATGACCAGACGTTCGATACCGATTTGAACCTCATAAGAGATTTGGGAGGAAGTCTCGTGAGAATCTCAATCACTAGATCAAAAGGTATCACCGGCGAAGCTTCATGGCTCTTGCACACGTTGCTTCCTCTTTGTCCCTTCGATATACTCTCCATTCTTCTTCTCTACCGGCGGAGATGAGGACGGCTAGGTCAAAGATTGATTTAGTAATGATGCCAAAAACGTTGGGGCACAAATCTAACCCTATAATCCGATTCTTTAATCACATGATAAATAAATAAATAAATAAGTTTTCATATATTTTTCCTTTTTGATATTTTAACAAATTGTATATCCTTTTTTCCTCCTACCAAATATCTCTACAAACTTTTTATTTCTGTACAGTAAATTTTCATACTTGGTTGAACATTTTTCTTTTACTAGTATTAAGTAATTTTTTTTAAGGACAAAGACCATTCTATTACTCATACTTACCGTGGTCTGGATAATTGGATCGAAATTGAATAACTAACAAAAAAATGTTCTTATGAAAGAATATTGATGTACTAACTAAATGATCTGCAGTTCCATTCGGTCCCTTGTGTGATTTTTTTATAGTTGTACAAGATGATAATCATGTGCCTGTGCTGTATGATTTTTTTTCCAACAAACAAATACCATTATTATTAAGCAGAAGTAACCTAATCCTTAAATAGAATATGAGTGAGCCAAACAAGCGGAAATAAACAACTTGAATAGATAATGTTATTCAGAGGATGATAACTCATGATTTTAATAGTATTTAGCATTTTATTTAGCTCATTTTAATTATTCTAGGTTGCATTTAAGTCTCAGTATTGCATTTACATGCATAATTGCATAAATATGGGCTAATGTGCACACTTGAGAAGTTTGGGCTGAAATCGTGAGGTTAATCGTGCAATTTACAAAGTTATGGGCCGAACTGAGAACTATAAAGAGGTGGGGGACCATTCTGCAAATACTGAGGGTCTGGTATGCACAATTGGAAATTTAGAGGCAGAATCAGAAGGACGTTTCTGTAATTTTGATAGTTTCGGGGTCAAATCGTAGTTAGTCGAAATATGAAGGACCAGAAGTGCAAAAACCCCAAATTCCACCATTGCTGCTCCTCGAGCTTTCTCCTGCGACTGAAGAACGACGAGCGCGACGGTGGTGGCGGATACCACGGCCCGGAGATCCGATCACGGCGAGGAGGCGACGACCTGTACATGAGAAGTTTCCGATGAGGAGTCTCAACGGTGAAGCTCGACTGTGACGGCGAGAAGCACTCCGGCGCTTCAGGACAAGCTGTCATGGATCGATCTCAGGCCACAGCGGCGATTCTTACCACAGCTGCGACTTGTTGATGACGATGATGGCGTGTATTGCGGTGGAGAGGGAGAACTCGTGGCTGACCACGACGGAGGAGATGAAGCTCGACGACGCGGGTTGGAGGCTCGCGGGGTCGTGAAACCGCACGCACGAAGAAGAGGGAGCGTCGACGTCTCAACTCGGGGTCGAGAGACGCGGGGAGCCGAACCCGCGCGCACGAAGTGTCTGAAGTCGCGACGTCTCAACTCGGGGTCGAGAGACGCGGGGAGCCGAACCCACGCGCACGAAGTGTCTGAAGTCGCGACGTCTCGACTCGGGGTGAAGGCCGCGGGTTCCATTACCCGCGCGCATGAAACAGAGCTGCTCGATAGTCCAAAGCGGGGAAACCAACTCGGGTTGTCGCCCGTGATTTCTACCCGGTCGCGTCTTTGCCTTAGTCGAATTTTAATATTTTTAAAGGGTTTTTTAGACTTTTTAATGGAAACCATTAGGTTTACCAAAGACATATAAATACTCATGTAATCCCAAAGTGGGGGATATCTTATTTTCTATCTAATCACAAAAGAATTTTGAGTTGAAAGATCTAATTTTGATCATAAGTTCTTATCTTTGCTTGATTATCTTGCTCTCTAATCATGTTTAACCTTGAATCATCCATGGTTTTGAGGTTATTCATATCTATTAGTGAGTAGACTAATCTTGGATTCATGGGCTAGAGTGATTAAGGGTGATTAGAGAAGATCTAGGGTGTTTAGTGTTAGATTTACTTGTTTCCTTGCTTGTTGAGAGTTCTCAATGCTATTTTAGTCATGTTCATACTAAAATAGATCTCTAGGCATTTCATGCCCACAAGGTGTATGATGAAATGCCTGAACCAACTCTTCAATGCTTTTAGCTTGCTTTACCTAAGAGATTAATTGCTAAAGGAGTTAAGATTGCTATTAGACTTGTTCTCCATGTTTGTTTTAGTAACATTCAACCTAAGAGATTAGATGCTTGAGTTGCTTTACCAAAAGAACATTCATCTAGAGATAGAGCTTGTTTAGCTTAGTGTCTAGGCATAAGGAAAGTGTTTAGTTGATACCTTGCCACCCTTAGATTGGATCTACATCACCCAAGATCAAATGCCTAGCCCCATGAGTCCTCTTGCTTCAAATTGAGAAAGAAAGATCATTACTTTATTGCATTAGCTTATTAGTTCTTAGTTCATACCATCTTAAAACCGGATCGCACTTAGCTTAAGCGTGAACTTGCATTCCCTTTGCTTTAGAATCACTTAGGATTGGTTCGACAATCTTTTATACTACATTGATTTGATCTTAGACCCTTGAAAAGTCTTGCATCAAATTGGCGCCGTTGCCAAATTCTAAGTTGATTGTGACATTGGATTTAGTCATTTGCTTGAGACTAAGTCAATTTTTATTTAATTGTGTTATTGCTTCTCTTTGTTCTTCTCCCTTTGCATTTCAGGTGTATGAACACAAGGAGCAAAGGTCCAACAAACCTAGTTCCAAGAGTTGAAAACATTAGAGCACTTGAGAGGGAGATTGCAAGACAGAGAAGAGAAGTAGAGCAACAAGCTCATTTGCAAAGGTTGGGGTTTGATATGGAGAATCTGCCTCAAGATGGTGATGCCCACGGAGGCATTAATCCAAGAGCTGATCCTTTAAGACCACAGCGCCAGCCACAACATCCACAGCGTCAAGCTCGTGCCATTGGAGCCTATGATCAACCTCACATTAATGGTCATAGGTTGGGAATCAGAGCTCCAGCTGTGGAGAACAACAACTTTGAGATCAAGTCAGGGCTGCTCAACACCATAGAGAACAACAAGTATCATGGTCTTGCTGCTGAAGACCCTTTTGATCACTTGTACAAGTTTGATAAGTATTGTGGCTTGTCCAAGACAAATGGTGTTTCTGAAGATGCTTTCAAGTTGAAGTTGTTCCCTTTCTCTTTGGGAGACAAAGCACACCACTGGGAAAAGACTCTTCCAAGTGACACTGTCACTACTTGGGATGAGTGCAAGAGAGCTTTCCTAGACAAGTTATTCTCATCTTCAAGGACAGCTAAGATCAGGAACGAAATCTCCGGGTTTCAACAGAAAGGTCTAGAGAGCTTCAGTGAAGCATGGGAGAGGTTCAAGGGCTATTGGTCTCAATGCCCTCATCATGGTTTCAGCAAGGAGAGTTTGCTTAGCACCTTCTATAGAGGAGCTCTACCACAATGCCGAAACAGGCTTGATACTGACAGCAATGGTTTCTTTTTGGGAAGAACTGAGGAAGAGACAGAGGAACTGGTAGAGAACATGGCCAAGAGTGACTCAGTCTACAGTGAGGAGCATGATAGGATCAACAGAAGTGATGATCAGCAGATAAAGAAAGAGATCAAGTCCTTGCAAGAGAAGATGGATTTGCTTCTTTCCAACCAAGCTAAACAGGAGCAGATGAACTTTGTGGGTGGTCCTATTCAAGAGCTTCTTCCCAAGGTCAATGAGGTTGATGGTTTGGAAGGTCAAGAAGAGGTATGCTTCATCAACAACAATGGTTCTTGGTACAGGAAGGAGCCCAATTTTCAGTACCAAAACAACTCTCAACAAAAACCTTACTACAACAATCAACAAGGAGGTTACCAAGCCAAGCAGAACTATCCTCACGCCAACCAATCTCCTCAGACTCAAGGAAGTTCTTCTCAAGCTCAAGCTCCAGATTCAAGTGTGGATTCTATGTTCAAGCAACTCTTGGAATTTCAGGCCAGAAATGAGAAGACCATGATTTATGAGTTCAAGAACATCCATGCAAAGATTGTTGGGAACTATGCTGACCTCAACAACAAGTACATGCAACTTGCCTCTCATCCCAAGGCTTTAGAGAGTCAAGTTGCTTCTATGCCTTCATCCTCCAAGCAGCCAATGGGGTCTTTACCAGGAAAACTAGAAAAGAACCTCAAGGAGTCTTGCAATGCTGTCTACTCCACTACTTCTCCAAAGATTGAGCTGAGTGATTATGAGAAAGAGGAGGATGAGATTGAAAGATTAGTATGTGGAACTGAGTTTGGGGAAGTTGAGAGATTTGTTGTAGCCACAGCTGAAGCACAAATTGTGAAAGATGCTGCCACAAAGGTTGAAGCAACGAATCTGCAAAGAGCTGAGCCCAAGGCTGACTACAAGCTGAAAAAGGTTGAGCTAGAGGAGGCAACTAATGTTGTGCTATCACCCTATGATCATCTCCCTTTCCCCCAAAGAGTTCTCACCAAAGCTCAGAAGAAGGTGCTCTCCAAGTTCAGGAAAGATCTTAGTGATGTTGGGGTTAGGCTTCCAGAAATCTCGGGTATGCGTGAAGCTCATGTCCAGATGATGCTCATCAACGACATTCTAGACCACCAAACTGAAGTGGCCGAGCTTTTGGACATCTCCATTCTGAAGATTGATCCACCAATCCCTCCAAAGTCCCTCCCTAAGCTTGAGTCTCAAGAGATGTTCACCTTGCCTTGCTACCTTGGTAAGCTCACTTTTGATGATGCTCTTGTTGATTCTGGTGCAAGTGTGAATGTGATCTCAATGGAGATGATGAAGAGTCTAGGGATTGAGAGCATGGAGCCAAACACATCTTCCATACAGTTTGGAGATTCCTCTTCTACAACTCCTATTGGTCTCATCAAGGATTTCCCTTTGAAAATTGGAGCATGCATCATTCCTATAGACCTTACTGTTCTGAAGATGGCAACTGAGAAGAGAGTCCCATTGATCCTTGGCACTCCATTCCTCACAACAGTGGGAGCTTGCATAGACTTTGCCAACAAGAAGGTCACACTCCTAAATGTGAACAAAGCTGTCTCCTATCCACTACAATCACCAAAGATGATTGCTGAGTATTGTGGATCAATCACTTGTGGAGCATCCACCATTGAGAAGACCAAGGCTGAAGGGGTCAGTATTGTAAAAGAAGGTCTTGCTGGAGAGTCCTCTAACGAGCTGTGTGATAAGCACTTGGAAAGTGTAAAAAGTAGGAGGTGAGTAGAGCCACAAAGTCTGCTCATGACAAGAAGAAGATTGTGAAAGAACCTCATCCTCTACCTCTTGATAAGCCTCCTCACACACTCACTCTCCACCCAATGAAGTTCACGGATGGAGCTATTGAGTACAAGATCAAATGCAAGGGAAAGTCTACACCATTCTCAAGTGCAAAGGTCATCATCACTTCACATCTCCAAGATGATCCAATCAAGCTTCAAGAGCTTCTCTCTCAAGTCCTCACCATCACTCTTGAAGGTGGGAAAGATCCTCCTCTTCATTAGCCAATTGGAAGGAAAGTCAAGCTAGAGACTTAAAACAAGCTCACTTGGGAGGAAGTCCCATGGTATCCTTTGTATATATCTTTATATATCTTTTTCTTGCTTTAGTGTGTTTGAATAAGATTAGGGACAAGTTTGGGGGAATTCTAAAAAATTCCCAAAGGTCATGTCGAAAAATTCCAAGGTGACAACAAGTCCTCCCTCCTCACTTCCCTTCTCTTATGACAGCCAACTTCAAGTAAGTGCATTCTAGCTTTGTAAATACTTAGTTATCATGTTTATGTATTTCCTTTAGATCTCTCCTTTGAGCTTATTCTCACACAAGAGACTGTGTGAAGTAAGTTTGGGGGGAGAATCTACTATCTCACATTGTGTTTTGTTTTGTCTACTTGTCATTAAGTCTCATGCATTGCATTGTGAATAATTATTTGCATAGAAAATCCACAAAAATTGAAAAATTTCGAAAATCACAAAAATAAGCATTTAGTTGCATCATTTGCATCTTTAGGATTGAGTCTAGAAGCATTTAGATTGCATTCATGCATTGGGAGAAACCTTGTAAAGAACACATGTCTAGAACTCAATTTGACATCCTAGCTAAACATATCAAGTAGCTTAAGCATCTTTTGAAAAAAACTTGTAAGCTTCGAGCCTTGAAAACTCTTCTTGAAACTTGTTTGCTTGCTTGATATTGGCATTGTTCTTAAGATCAGCTCCAATCTGAACTTGGCTTGAATGAACTTAATCTCTCTTGCATATGGGCATTTGCATACTTGATCATGGATCTCATACACATTTGGGTTATCTTACTCCTTTATACCTATCTTTGTTAACCCAAATGACACTCCTTACCCTAAAACTTTAACCATTCTTTGAGACCAAACATTGAATTGCATGAGTGAGGCCTCTTTTGATAGTTTGTCATGTGCAAAATCTTGAGAGTATTGGGAGCGACATGGATTTGTTCTCATCTCTTGCTAGCATAGGGTCATCATTTGAGCTAGCTTCTAGGATGGTGAGTGGGGTCTTTATTCCTTAAAGGTTTATATCTTGGGTTTGGGAAGTGATAAAGTTGAGATTGATGAACAAAAGATTGTCATGAGAAAGAAAAGCCCTAGGGACCTAGAATAGAAAAATAAAAAAGCTCTTGATTGTATTGTTTGAGATTTCCCCCTCTAAAAAAAAAAAAAAAAAAAAAGATTCAATAAGATAGTGGGGAAGGGATAATAAAAAAGTGTCAGAGCTTAGAAATGTGAAAAGTGAATAAGAGGTCCTTAGTGGTTGAGTCTTAAGAAAAGAATGTTTTTCATTCTGGGTTATGGGATGAATGAAATGGGTGTAGAATTTGTAATTACTTAGGAATGAGGTAGAATGATGAGGATGGATCCATGTATGCATGAGTTGCTTCTAATCTTAGATAAATTTTGCATAATGATCAAGCTCCTTGTTCTTGAGTGATAACCACCTTAAAATGACAACATTTGAATCCTTCTTTTCATTCATATTAGACCATTGCTTACCTAACCAAATGATTAAGATCATGTGCCCATTTATGAGAATTCACCTTGTGTGTGTGTGTGAATCAATGTGAGAGCTGGTTGAAGGAACTTGTTAGTTGATGAGTATTGCAACTTGAGTAGAGGCATAAGAGTATGGATAGGCCTAGAGAAGCTAGAGTATAATAAGGGAGTTGCTCATGCTATTTGCTATGTTTTCTTTGGGATGTCATATTGAAGGCTAGAAAGTGTTTCTTTTGGTTATAAACTCCAATTTTCAAACCTCTCTTCCTTGAGTTCTTGAAAGTTTACTTGTGGACAAGTAAAGAACAAGTTTGGGGGAGTTGATAACTCATGATTTTAATAGTATTTAGCATTTTATTTAGCTCATTTTAATCATTCTAGGTTGCATTTAAGTCCCAGTATTGCATTTACATGCATAATTGCATAAATATGGGCTAATGTGCACACTTGAGAAGTTTGGGCTGAAATCGTGAGGTTAATCGTGCAATTTACAAAGTTATGGGCCGAACTGAGAACTATAAAGAGGCGGGGGACCATTCTGCAAATACTGAGGGTCTGGTATGCACAATTGGAAATTTAGAGGCAGAATCAGAAGGACGTTTCTGCAATTTTGATAGTTTTGGGGTCAAATCGTAATTATTCGAAATATAAAGGACCAGAAGTGCAAAAACCCCAAATTCCACCATTGCTACTCCTCGAGCTTTCTCCTGCGACTGAAGAACGACGAGCGCGACGGTGGTGGCGGATACCACGGCCCGGAGATCCGATCACGGCGAGGAGGCGACGACCTGTACATGAGAAGTTTCCGATGAGGAGTCTCAACGGTGAAGCTCGACTGTGACGGCGAGAAGCACTCCGGCGCTTTAGGACAAGCTGTCATGGCTCGATCTCAGGCCACAGCGGCGATTCTTACCACAGCTGCGACTTGTTGATGACGACGATGGCGTGTATTGCGGTGGAGAGGGAGAACTCGTGGCTGACCACGACGGAGGAGATGAAGCTCGACGACGCGGGTTGGAGGCTCGCGGGGTCGTGAAACCGCACGCACGAAGAAGAGGGAGCGTCGACGTCTCAACTCGGGGTCGAGAGACGCGGGGAGCCGAACCCGCGCGCACGAAGTGTCTGAAGTCGCGACGTCTCAACTCGGGGTCGAGAGACGCTGGGAGCCGAACCCGCGCGCACGAAGTGTCTGAAGTCGCGACGTCTCGACTCGGGGTGAAGGCCGCGGGTTCCATTACCCGCGCGCATGAAACAGAGCTGCTCGACGGTCCAACGCGGGGAAACCAACTCGGGTTGTCGCCCGTGATTTCTACCCGGGTCGCGTCTTTGCCTTAGTCGAATTTTAATATTTTTAAAGGGCTTTTTAGACTTTTTAATGGAAACCATTAGGTTTACCAAAGACATATAAATACTCATGTAATCCCAAAGTGGGGGATATCTTATTTTCTATCTAATCACAAAATAACTTTGAGTTGAAAGATCTAATCTTGATCATAAGTTCTTATCTTTGCTTGATTATCCTGCTCTCTAATCATGTTTAACCTTGAATCATCTATGGTTTTGGGGTTATTCATGTCTATTAGTGAGTAGACTAATCTTGGATTCATGGGCTAGGGTGATTAAGGGTGATTAGAGAAGATCTAGGGTGTTTAGTGTTAGATTTACTTGTTTCCTTGCTTGTTGAGGGTTCTCAATGCTATTTTAGTCATGTTCATACTAAAATAGATCTCTAGGCATATCATGCCCACAAGGTGTATAATGAAATGCCTGAACCAACTCTTCAATGCTTTTAGCTTGCTTTACCTAAGAGATTAATTGCTAAAGGAGTTAAGATTGCTATTAGACTTGTTCTCCATGTTTGTTTTAGTCACATTCAACCTAAGAGATTAGATGCTTGAGTTGCTTTACCAAAAGAACATTCATCTAGAGATAGAGCTTGATTAGCTTAGTGTCTAGGCATAAGGAAAGTGTTTAATTGATACCTTGCCACCCTTAGATTGGATCTACATCACCCAAGATCAAATGCCTAGCTCCATGAGTCCTCTTGCTTCAAATTGAGAAAGAAAGATCATTACTTTATTGCATTAGCTTATTAGTTCTTAGTTCATACCATCTTAAAACCGGATCGCACTTAGCTTAAGCATGAACTTGCATTCTCTTTGCTTTAGAATCACTTAGGATTGGTTCGACAATCTTTTATATTACATTGATTTGATCTTAGACCCTTGAAAAGTCAAGGACCATGTGAGACTAATGAAAGAGGGACATAACTTAGTTCACCCCTAGGTTAATCTTTAAATTAATTCCACCTTTTAGAACTAATTAAAGTGACACATAAATTACTAATTAAAAATATTAAATTAAATAAAAAATAGGTACAAAAAATAAAAAACGCTAATTTTAACGATGCTAATGCTTTCAGCTAAACCCTAAATCCTAAATTTTAAATTCTAAACCTATATCCTAAATTCTACACCCAAATCCAAACCTCTAAACCCAAACCTTATACCCTAAACTCTAATCCTAGACCCTAAACCCAAAAACTAGACTATAAACTTAAACTCTATACCCTAAACCCAAGTCCTAGACCCTAAACCCAAACCGTAAACCTTAAACCCAAATTATATAACTTAAACCCAAAACCTTAACCATAAGTCCAAACGGTAAATTCTAAACCCAAACCGTAAATCCTAAACCCAAAACCTATACCCTAAATCCAAATCCGAGACCTAAAACTCAAACGGTAAACCCTAAACCCAAACCCCAAACTAAGATGCTATAGGGTTTGGGTTAAGGTTTACGGTTTGGGTTTAGGGTCTAAGACTTGGATTTAGGGTATAAGGTTTAGGTTTATAGTCTATTTTTGGGGTTAAGGTATATAATTTGGGTTTAGGGTCTAGGATTAGGGTTTAGGGTATAGAGTTTGGGTTTAGGGGTTTAGATTTGGGTTTAGAATTTAGGGTATAGGGTTTAGAATTTAAGATTTAGGGTTTAGAGTTTCACTGGAAGCGTTAGCGTCGTTAAAATTAGCGTTTTTTTAATTTTTGTAGCTATTTTTTACTTAATTTAATGTTTTTTTAATTAATAATCTATGTGTCACTTTTATTGGTCATAAAGGGTGAGTTGAATTTAAAAGTTCACCCTAGGGGGTGAACCTAAGTTTTGTTCTTAAGTATATATGCCAAAATAACAACATTTCGTTATTTAAAAATTTAAATATTATTTTTTCTTATTAATTAATCAGATTTAATTAAATAGGTATGTTTTTAAGGAAGAAATATTGGTTAACCCATTTAATTTTTAAGTTAAACATTAAATAAAAAATGAGTGAAAAAGTGTGATTTGTGATTTGACAAAATTATGAGAGAAATTACTTAGACTACCATTTTCCTAATACATGTTTATATTAACCAAATTTATCATTGGTTTTAAAGAGATAAATCATAATCCCCATATATATTAGTTGAGAAGTCACTTTAGTTATTTCTGCTAACGTGTCGCTCATAAGAAAACTTTCCAATTAATAGTTATAATTTGATTGGTTGATGGTTTTAAATTTTTTATTTATTTAATTAAAGTTTTTAAAAAGAAACTAACCCTAGATTTACTTAATCTAATAGATGTTTCCAAACATACAAGTAAACTCTTAAATATAGATGAATTAATATAATTTATTTATAGAAATGATTAAATATCATATATTACATTATATAAATTGATATTATACTATATGATATTACAGAAACAATTATAATAACAGTTTTTAATATATTTATATTAGTAGTGAATACAATAAATCATAGATTCCTGAAAACTAATTAATGTAAAGCTGATAATATCAATTAAGCTTACTCATTCACTATATATATATATATTCTAAATTATTTCAGATGAATGCAAAATCAAATATATAATTTAAAAAAAAAACAAAAGTAAACCAAATAAAGTAAAACAATAACACATTAAACCAAAAACTAATCTAAACCTAATCTTCATGAAGCCAACGTCTCTCTCCTTACGACCACCAGCTCTGTTAACGACCGCTCCGCCTACTCTGCTCACGAACCACCACATTACTACTGTTCTTCACAGCAGCTTTCAGATTCACAGCTTCTCAATAGTGTTTAGAGTTTAGAGTTTAGGATTAAGAGTTTAGTATTTTTAAGATTTAGTGTTTAGTGTTTATGATTTAAGTTTAGGATTTATCCAAAGATTTAAGATTTACCTAAGGATTTAAAGCTTTCTTTTCTTGCTAACAGGTTAAAAATATTTTTTTTTTAGCAACAACTACTATTTTATTTATTATTTATATTTATTTAAAAGACATAATATAACTTGCAAATATTATTTGTTTTTTTTTAAATACATAATATGAAATACTATTGGTACAGGTTCAACCCAAGAAAATCTTCTAATAAAATGCACACGGATTTAAAATATATTAAGTTCTCAAATATCATCAAATTCATAAATGTCCCAATTTTTTAGTTAATTTTATTTTTTAGTTAATTTTATTTTTCTTGCTCTTAAAAATAAGAAATAAGTAATTTTATTTTTCTTGCTCTTAAAAATAAGAAATAAGCTCATAACAAAGACCGCGCGGAGAATGTCTAAACAAGACTGAATAAAAAAAAAATCCAAAAACTGTATTAGATGAAGGAGAGGGAAAGTTCCCGAGTGAGATATATCCGGAGGGTGAACAAACTACAAACATGCAGATTTGAGATGCTTGTTCAATAAGACGTATATTACATTTAAATTCCAACTTAGCACTGTTAAAATTCAAATTTGTATGGGCAACTAAATGATATATGTTGGCATGTCCAAAGTTACATGCATGCAACAAATGTAAGCTTCTAAGTTTAAATGTACTTAAATGTTTCTCCTTTTTTGAAAAATGTTTGCTATCATCCTCTTATACCACTAAACTAAAACTATATACTCTGTTTTTTTTTTAATTAATGTCATTTGGCCAAACATATAACTCCTTCATCAACGTTAGGTACTGATGACACATAAGCTGGTGAAGAAACAATCATGTAAACTCCTTCTAATCCATCACAAGTCTCTACCTAACATGTTTTCTGGATCAATCAGTAATCAATACTTGACTGCGTTGCTCCTGGCAGCTCCCTTAGCTCTTGGGGACGTTGAAAATAAGATCATTAATGATAAACTGATATCTATTACCATTTTTATTTAGAAAATAGATGCAAATAAAAGAATGGGTATTGTAACCAGGATTAGTATAATTCTCTGGTTAACGTTCACACCTTTCTATCTTTCTGGTCCGACTATTATTAATAATTTCTTAGTGTTTAAATACATATCCTTATCAAAGAAAGAAGAAAAGACTTTTGGCCGGGAAACTGTTAACAAGCAATGAACTGAGATTCAGAAAGCAATGTGTGCAAAGCTATCGGCAACACAGCCATAACTCTTCATGTTATGAAAAGATATCTCAGAGCAAGGTCAATCGCATCTTAACAATACCCACAAATCATTAGATCTCGAAGTAACCTGGATCAATGTACACACACAAAAAAAGCTTCTCACATGCGCCTATAACCCCATCAAACAAAGAATTAAACTGAATCATGTTTGACAAAATATTCTCAGACAAGGCAATAAGAAGCAAAGATGCATGTAACGCCCAAAAGAAAGGCACTAAACATATCAGATTGTGCAAGAAGTAGAATCCAGACATTATTCAAGTCATATCAAAATAGCGTTTTGTAGTTACGAAGAATTAAAAAAATTTATTTTGCACCGCCATATAGAAACCAGATACTATTGGCGCAAAGCTCAGTTATTAAGGTTTCTCCTTTATTCAAAGTGGCCAGCGAGAGAAGCAGTGACCTGTGGGAGGAAAACAATAAAAAAGGGGTGAAACTCTAAGAATGAGCTAACAGAGGTTTATTAAACCTTTACACTACACTATAGCAGAGTCAAAATAAGTAGAAGTGAGCTTACAAAGTATTGTTGCTCCGCAGGGCTCAGTTCACGATAAGTCTTCTCCAAGTTAAGCCAGTCGAAATACTGAGTAGATTCACTAAAGGGGTTGACACGGGCAGAGGCAGAGGCTGCAATTGACATCTCCAGCTTCAGATGCTTGGCAACTGCTTCTTCATTAGAGATCTACTCAGGAGGGCCATCTTCATCATCTGTAGCAACAGAGAAATTCAAAGTCAGATGCAATCATATATCATAACTGATACAAAAGCTCCCACATGTCTTACCTGCAGAAGCTGGAGCAATGGGCACAATGACTCCAACATCTTTTGCTGCTTCACCTAGCATAAAAACGCAAACAAACAAATCAGAATTCAAGTTCCAAACCTGCTTGATCTATATCAGAATCAGACTCAACTTCTTCAACTTGAGAGCCCGAGATTTAGCCTTTAGCTCAGCATTCTTAGCTCTCTGCTCTTGTACAATAGAGAGTTTATCCTCCATTGTGAGCTCATCACACCTAACACAAAAGGAAAACAGGCTTCAACATGCACACAAAAGGAAACAATCTCTATTTCAAAAGAGACTCACCATCACAATCAACAAGCTTTCTCTGTCAATATTAAACAGCAAATCAAATATCATCAACCATAGGAATCGATTTCTTTGTCACAGAGATGACAGATGAATAGAACAAACTCAATCGATTTGAAACCTACCCCAAATCCAAGGATCTAATCAACACACACAAAATCGGATGTTGCATGTATGCACACCACAAACATTTAGAAGCAAGAGGATGTTTACAATCAATAATGTTGCATGTATGCACACCACAAACATTTAGGAATAATCTAGCTGTCTATCTTGTAGTCTAGCAGGATATTAACACTCAATAAAAAAAAGAGGATGTTTACAATCAAGCTACTATCATCTTTAGCTAAGTAAACATGTGATTGATTTCTTCAAACATCTATAAATAAAGAAGACAACGCAGAAAGAGACATTGAAAAAGAGTTCTTATAGCCCTGTGAAACTTTTGAAGACCAATCGTTTGAGCACAAGATAGTCAATATGAAATCCAAGAATTCCAATCAAATGAACAAAAAATTGTTAAGTAACTAAAATGGCAGCATGCGAAGCGAAAAGTATAGAGTTATGCTGATGATCAACCACACTGTGACAGATAGGATTACCAGTTTCTTGCCATTTAGGAACAGCTTCTGATTATACAATAAAGGAATGTCAACCAGCTGCTAGCCAACAGTTTATGCATCGTACCACAACTTTTGCATTAAAACCTGGAACAACACAATTCAGGAAGAAAGAAACATATGTGAGATTAGATGGCGAACGAATGCATATCTGTTTCGAGGCTTTGCCGACATGAGTTTCTATGGAGAATGGGTAGGATTTAGGATGATGGTTTTCAGAAACCCAAAAACGAAGATGAAGAGACAGAAGTAGCTGCATAACCATAACCGACAATAGCTGAGTAATGAACATGACTAGTTCAGACGCTTAGGTTTGTCAATGGTGTGTTTTAAGGACAAACCCAAAAGCTAACTTTGTGGCACTGCGTTCGGTATTATTTTAAATTCATCGAACTGGCTATGAATTATATAGTATGTTAGTGCAAACATGACACAACAATAGGTAATGCAGAAGATAAATCAAGAGACAAATACACAAGCAAACACCAATGCTTTTATTAGAATCTCCTTTAAATAATCTTTACAAGACTTGCTTATTCACCTTTTACACGTCTAGTGTTAACACCCTAACACACGCTACTGAAAGATTCCTAAGCTACCCGCTTATGTCTCTTCTCCGTCAAGTACTTCAGCCACTGCTTCAGCACGACCCAAAAACACCTCCAAGAACTTCTCTCTCTCTATAAGATCAGCCTCCGTGTCTCTGTCTCTCTACAGATGACCCCATAACTATCTTATATTATTCTTCACGTTCCTGAAACCACAGTCTCCAAAACATGTATGGACATCTTCCATAACAATAAGTGCAACTTTCCTTTTCTTGGAATGCACTTATTCCTCTTTCTTTAAGTCATAAACTTGCTCCTCAAGTTTATTCTTCTTTCCTTATCTCCAAGATACTCCCTTGCTCTCCAAGTCTACACGACTCCAGCTCATCATCTTGACTTCACATGGTCTTCACCACTCACTACGACGTCTGCTTCAGCAACTATGTCAGCGACTACTTCAGGGCAGACATCTTACATCTTCAATCTCCCCCTTTTAGCTTTGTGTGCCGATCAAGCACAACACTCTTCTAGTTCAGCAACCACGTTGCAACCACGTTCCTCACCTGCAAACTTTCATACCAAATGTGCTTTTCTCCCCCACGAGATGTGCACCACACTATGCTTTTCTCCCCCATGAGATATGCATACTCTTGGACCAGAACATCACCATTCTCCCCCTGCTTGATTGCACACTAAGCTAAAACATATGCTTAGATGTCAAGCCTTACAGACCCACCGTCTGTTTCTTCATGTATAATCATGACACAGCCCCTGCTGCAGCGGAATAACAAGTACTGCATCACGATCTGATGCACATGTCGAGCTACCTCTCGACCCACTTCTGTTGAGGAACTGGCTACCTTCATGTGTCGTCTCCTTGACCATGATCCCTTCCCCATCCGCACCGAGTGCCCTCTGCACTCGTTGCTATTGTCTTGGAGTGATTTCACACCCCTGAAGATCATCTCGCACCACTTCCTGATGCACTTCGATCTCCTTCCCCTTTGTGTCACATACAACTTCGTGTCCTGACTCCACGCTTGATGCTTCTTGATCTTCCTGAAGATCACTCCTAACAGAGCTGCATCTATCTTCTGATGTCTCATCCTTGATCTCATCAAGTAAGCTACTCTTGGCTAAAGACACCTTTTCAACCCTCCTGGGCTTAGTGAACGTCTTGTTCACCTTCTTGACCATGTTTCTGCTCTTCTCACGAGCAAAATACTCCACCTTCTTGTGTCCAACCTTCCCACAGAACCAACAGCACATCCGATGCTGCTTCTTGCTTGGTCTGACACAGTTGCTGATGCACCGATCAGTCTCTTTCCTTGTACCAGCTGCACAACCATGCTTCAGAACCTCCTGTCTGAACTTCATGTTGTTGCACTGATGTACTACTTTTGGCTTGTTACTCACAGCTGCGCGCTGTAGAACTTTCTGCCTTACTTCCTGTCGTACGTCCCGACGTACTTCCTGACAAGCTCCTTTGGCTCCACTTTTTGATGTGCTCCCATGCACGAAATGTGATAGTCCATTATGTTGTACTTCCTTAGTACTCTCAGCTCCTCGATATCCCAGTCCCCAGTTCACCTTGGCTGGTTTTCCCATCGAGAGTATCTTATCCAAGTCCTTGGATCCACTGTTAAGCATCCTGATCTGTTTGCGATTCTCAGCCAAATCACGTTCCAGCATCCTTGCTCTCTCTTGTTCACCAGCAGCAACTTTTCTCAGCTTGCTATTTTCCTACTCAAGAGACTCATTCTTCTCATTTCACAGCCGCAAGTTCTTCACAAAGTTCTTCAAGCAACTCGTTCTGCTTCTGAGCCATATCCTCCAATCTCAGATTCTGATCCTTGACCCTCAACCACTTGTTAAGCAGCACGTGATACTCCTCATCATCTGTGCTGAGATCTGAATCAATGGATTTAATAGATCCCTCCTTGCGTGCACCAAATGCAACCATATTCTTCAACACCTTTCCATCTTCTTCAGACTCTGAATCATCAGACGACTGCAATGAAACTCCTTTTCCCTTCTTTGAATTTGGACATTCACGCCGTGTGTGTCCAACACCTCTGCACTCAGAACACTTTAGTTCTCTCCGTTGTGCTATAGGACAGTCAGCCTTTATATAACCAACCCCTTCACACTCATAGCATCTAAGACGTTCTCTTCTTCTGATATTGCCAAGATCACCTCCTTGACGACCATACTGATTCCTCCCACCAAAATAATTCATCATCTTACTCAGATTCCTAGCCAACATCCCCATAGCATCTTCAACATTCGGAGATCTATCTCCATCTTTATCAGCAGCAAGAGCTATACTCCTTGATGCACCACCTGATGTAGAGACTGAACTACTATCTGTCTCCATCTCTTGTGCCTTCAACATACCCACAAGCTTGTCAAACTTGAGCTCATCCGTATTTGTAGTCATCTGTAAGACCGCCTTGTGAGCTCCAAACTTCGTTGGAAGACAGCGTAGTAACTTCTTTACCAGCTTCTTCTCCTTGTACTTCTTTCCAAGTACAAATGCTTCATGCGCCATACCACTGAGTTTGGCCCTAAAGCTCGCCACATAATCATTATCAGACCACCTGAGATTCTCAAACTGCAACCCAAGATGATCTAGACGTATCCTCTTGACACTCTTATCTCCTTCAAACGAATTCAGCAGGATCTCCCACGCCTCTTTAGCCGAAGTACTCCCCTGAATCAGCTGAAACTGCTCTGCTTCAACAGCTCCAAAAATCACCGACAACGTCTTTGCATTAAATTTTGATAAATTGCGTTCTGCCTCTGACCAATCCTCTTTTGGTTTAGGCTTCTTCTCACCTCCTGTGACTATGGTAGGCTCCTCCCAACCAATCTCCACAGCTATCCACGCATCTTCATTGATTCCTCGAATCATCTGCTTCATGCGAGCCTTCCAATGACCATACTGGTTCGCATTCAACACGATCGCCTTCTGCACAGAAATAATCGTGTCCATCTTCACCTTCAGGTTAACACCGGTAACTTAGGTGTTCCGCTCTGATACCACTTGTTAGTGCAAAGATAACACAACAATAGGTAATGCAGAAGATAAATCAAGAGACAAATACACAAGCAAACACCAATGCTTTTATTAGAATCTCCTTTAAACAATCTTTACAAGACTTGCTTATTCAGCTTTTACACGTCTAGTGTTAACACCCTAACACACGCTACTGAAAGATTCCTAAGCTACCCGCTTATGTCTCTTCTCCGTCAAGTACTTCAGCCACTGCTTCAGCACGACCCAAGAACACCTCCAAGAGCTTATCTCTCTCTATAAGATCAGCCTCCTTGTCTCTGTCTCTCTACATACGACCCCATAACTATCTTATATTATTCTCAACGTTCCTGAAACCCTAGTCTCCAAGGCAACATGTATGGACATCTTCCATAACAATAAGTGTAACTTTTCTTTTCTTGGAATGCACTTATTCCTCTTTCTTTAAGTCATAAACTTGGTTCTCAAGTTTATTCCTCTTTCCTTATCTCCAAGATACTCCCTTGCTCTCCAAATCTACATGACTCCAGCTCAGCATCTTGACTCCACATGGTTTTCACCACTCACTACGACATCTGCTTCAGCAACTACGTCAGCGACTACTTTAGGGAAGACATTTTACATCTTCATAGTAATCTGCACCAGGCTGGTTCTTATTATACCATTTATAACTTGGCTACAAAAGAAGAGATAATCATATGATGTGGTTTTGAAAGAGTGCCGTATCTATAAGTGGGTATAACATTGATTTAATGGCCTTAGAAAGTAGAAGTCTCCCAACATTTGAGAATAGTAATCCTAGCTTCTTTGCAACTAGTAAATTACTGGTTTTAATACAGCATATATATCAAACAATTAACTCTTGTATAACATAATCCTTTTGACAAGAGAAACTATTAACTTGATACATTAAAATGACATATTTAGCCGATCTTGTGCCATAATAATGAGAAAAATAATTTTAGAGCAGTAGAGAAGTGGCCAACTTGTTAGGTACTCATATTAGCCAAATCGGTTTTAGTTTGGTTCTTCTTAGTCTTTGATTTTGTTTGGAAGCGAACATATGAACGAATTTTAGAGATAATAAGATTTGTTAACAATCTAAAGGAAGAATAAAGAAAACTGTATGATTGAGACAAAAGTCTGTAGACTCGATACATACCATCCATATGTATTTTGACCTTATTATTGGTAGTACAAAACTGAACAGCTAGATTATTCTCTTTATTTTCAAACTGTCTCAATCATTTAAATTGATACATATGGATGTTATGTAATGAGTTTATAGAAATGGATCTTATGTGGAATATGCGTCGCCTGTCATAATCGTGGGCTGAATGACAAAGTTTGTAGGTTAGTTACTACTCTATTCTGCCAACTATTTTCAGTAGGATAAACGTTTTTATCAATTATAATTTTCAACTGTAGAAATATTCAAACTTATTAAACTTGAAAATTGGCATGACAGAACCATGTCTTCAGTCAATCAATAATAATGCATTATTCATTGTTGTTTTCGGTCGATAATGCAGCATTGATTTTAAAATGATTAAAAATACAAAAAGACTCAAGTTTAGTATTTTTAAAAATTATTTGTTTTTGCGGTCAACTTCTTCATAGTATCAGAAATTCACTACAAGATTAGTATATTTTCGTATTAATAAAACTATTAATAATAATGTAGAATTTGGAAATGTTTTTTACATTTTGACCCCTTAAAAAGAACTTATTCACAGTATCAAACGTACGTAAGTGCGTGCGTCTAGAGAAGTCATATAAATTAAAAAAATACTTAAAGACATATATACAATATAACTTCTTTAAATTAATACTCTATAAATTAATATATATTAAAAATCTCTATAAAATAATATAATTTTATAGTCACAAATTGAATTTTTGGTTCAATTAGTATATTGATAAATTAATATCTCTATAAATTAATAAAAAAATTATAGTTTTGGTGTAATCCCAAAATTATTAATTTATAAAAGTTTCACTGAATAGTACATATGTGTATGTGTGTTCTTTTCAGAATACATATTTTGTATGATGTTCCATAAATAAAACATTTATAGTGACGCCTCACGATTGGTTATAGTCAATGGAGTTATTCATTTCATATTCTATTTAACCACTTAGTACCCTAACATCTTACAAATTTCTATTGATCTATGAAAAGCTACCTTTTAATATCATAACCTTAAAATCAACTAGCAATCTTAAACATAGTTCTTAAACATTTTGACCGCAGAACAATTTTCATCAAAATCTTATTGGGTATTGATTAGAGTATCTAATCCGGAGGTTGAATGGAGTAAAGGGCTTTGGCTCAAGTTTGCTACTCCATAATTTTCTTTTATCGCTTAAACATTTTGACGCAGTACAATTTTTCGTCAAATCTTATTCAACTTCCAGGTATTATTACAAGCCATCACTTTCGTACCAATAAATAAATGATATCCTGGTACATGATTCTAAGGTTGCAACTGGATGTGCGGTATAAGTCAGGAAAATGAATGCAAAGACAACGAAAAAAAAAAAACATATCTAAAAATTTATGATTGCTTTGGCAATAAAAATGGGTAAAATAAAACTTAATGTGTAGTTTCC
The DNA here is from genome assembly GCF_020379485.1 of Brassica napus. Taxonomy (NCBI): domain Eukaryota; kingdom Viridiplantae; phylum Streptophyta; class Magnoliopsida; order Brassicales; family Brassicaceae; genus Brassica; species Brassica napus. The sequence goes on along the minus strand of NC_063446.1, from coordinate 63,794,300 downwards.
TTCAATATTTTCTTCCTCGTTTGTTTTTATGCAATGTTGGATAATGGATATGTCATACGTCACAATCTGCTACTGAAGTATATATTTCAACAATCGGAAAAAAGAAGAAGTATATCCCTTATTATATATACCGAAACAAAAATAATATTAAAACATAAATTTAAAGAGAAAAAAGAGAGAGAAAGAAAGAGAGTTGAACTGCTTGTCTGTCTCTCTGCCTATAGTCTCTACCGTCTACGACTAATGGGTCACTTATGTCCGCTCCCTCGGTTTCATTCCGTTCCAACGGTCGATGCATAAATTTTTCAAGATTCGAAATCATTTTCATGTACTTTGGCATCACTCACACGATGGCTAACATGGCTTTGATACTACTTATAACGCTCCGACCGTCCACGACCAATGGACCGCCCAACCCTGCTCACTCGGTATGTGGCCCCATCTTGTCTAACGGTCGGTGCACAAATTTTCCAAAGCTCAAATTCATTGTTTACTGGCCTGCAATCACCACATTACCTTTCCCCGTACTTTGGTCTCACTCACACGATAGCTAACCTGACTCCGATGTCACTTATAACGTTCTGACCGTCCACAGCAAATGGACCACCCACACCCACTCACTCCACCCGTGGGCCTTATCCCGTTCCAACGGTCGGTGCGTAAATTTTTCAAAGCTCGGAATCATTATTTACTGATCTTGTAATCATCACATGACCTTTCTCCGTAGTTTGGTCTCACTCACACGGTATCACAGATCACTTTACGATAGGTCACTCATCCTTCCACTACTCCAGTTCAATCACACTTAACTCTAAAGTTCTAAATGGATGTGTAACGAAAAAAAGTAAGTCAACTTTGGTAACATAGATAGCAAAATCAATCATCTTAGCCTTTTCGTATATCATAACTCAGGATGTTACACTGCCATTCATCTTCAGTTTTGTCAGCGTCGACATAACCTCTAAAGTGATGTTCGTTTGCTCATCTAAGTGATCTATCTGGGTGAAGATGCAAATTGATGTTTGTTTTGTGCATTAAAATGTTACATCCATATGGATCACCCAACTGCATTTGTGTAAACTCACATCAAATTCTCATTCAATTGAGGGTGATTCTTCACCAGCATTTGGACGAGGGTGAGTCCTCACCAAAAAATAAATTTCTCGTCAAAATCACAAACACATTTTTCTACCAAAACCGGATAAAATACACTTTTATGTCAAAACAGAAAAAACACAATTTCCCGCTAAAATCGTAAAAAGAAATTCTCCCGCGAAAACACTTTTTTCCGCCAAAACGATAAAAAAATCATTTTTTGTCAAAACCGTAAAACAAGCTTTTCCAGAAAAATCGTAATAAGGAAGTTTCCCACCAAAACAGGAAAATACAATTTTCTTCCAAAACCAGAAAAACGTATTTTCCCGCCAAAACCGTAAAACGCACATTTTCCTCAAAAACATAATTTTGCGTCAAAATCGAAAACCAATTTTTTCCTTCAAAACCGAGAAAACGCAATTTCCTATCAAAACGAGAAAACCACAATTTCTCGCAAAAACTGGAAAAATGCAATTTCCGGCCATAACCGTAAAAATGCATTTTTCCGTCAAACCCGTAAAAATGTACCTTTTTGCCAAAATCTCAAAGACACATTTTTTCGCCAAAACCGGAAAAACATTATTTCCCGTCAAAACCGGAATGCACACTTTCCCGTCAAATATGGAAAAACGCAATTTCCCGCTAAAACGAGAAAAACACAATTTCCCGCTAAAACCAGAAAAACACAATTTCTCGCTAAAACCAGAAAATCACAATTTCCCGCTAAAACCAGAAAAACACAATTTCCCGCTAAAACAAGAAAAACACAATTTCCCGCTAAAACCAGAAAAACACAATTTCTCGCTAAAACCAGAAAAAACACAATTTCCCGCTAAAACCAGAAAAACACAATTTCCCGCCAAAACCGGAAAAACGCACCTTCCTTCCAAAGTCGGAAAAACATAATTTCCCACCAAAACCGTAAAAATGCATTTTCCCGATAAAACCATAAAAACGCATTTTTCCGCCAAAACGAGAAAAAACAAATTTCCTGTCAAAATTGGAAAATACAATTTCTCGCCAAAACTGAAAAACACAATTTCCCGTCAAATCGAGAAAGACGTAATTTCTTGCAAAAACCAGAAAAAATGCAATCTTTCGCCAAAACAAGAAAACACACAATTTTCCGCCAAAACCGGAAAATGCAAATATTTGTTAAGGCTGCAGAAATGCACTTTCCCGCTAAAACCGGAAAATCTTAATTTTCGGCCAAAACCGGAAAAACGTAATTTTCCGTCAAAACTGAAAAACGTAATTTTCCATCATAATCGTAAAACTCGTAATTTTCCGCCAAAAACATATTTTTCCATCAACTTATTGAGACTCATACTGACTCCATGAACCAAACCGGAAAATATTGATCCATGTGAACGACGAAAAACGGTTGCTTTCTAACACTGTATGCTAGGCTATCCGCCAAAAACATAAAACCCTGATTTTCCGTTAAAACCATAAAAATGCACTTTTCCCTCTAAATTGTAAAATTTCAATTTTCCGTCAAAACTGTAAAACCACAATATAATTAAACATAAGATTATAATATTTAATTCAAAACAAAGGTATATAAGTTATTTATTTATTAAATTCATCTAAATAGAAATAGATATGCGTAAACAAACATAAGTTCATTTGGATGGTTTCTATCTTGATAGAGAAACGAGCATAGTGAAACTACATCAGATGGATCATTTGTATAAATCATCTTAGATGAATCATTTGAAAGGAGTTGGACAGATGTATCTCTCTTCGTTTTTTAACTGTCTGTTGTTAAATATCTGAACAAATTAAATAAAGAAGCAAAAAAAAAAACAGATTTCTTTTGAACCGTGTTCTCTTCGCGTAATCTTCATAGTTTTTTTAAAGATTCTCTTTTGGATCAGCTTATTATTTGACTGGCTGATTCTATTTTTATTTTCTAAATTATGATAAAAGGGAGGGTCCCTTTCTTCACAAAATATGAGGCTCTTTTGGTGTAGCCTTTATCCAAAGAACCAAAGTTGATAAGACATCACTTATTCCTCTGGAATAACTCAAACCCCTTCTCCTTACTCAGAAAAGTCACCAAAAGGTTTCAAGTGGTCTCATCTCAGGCGAAACTGCTCCAAATGGTCATCGATTTCTAGGTGCAAGAAAACTCGAGTTCTGTTGTTACAAAAAGATGGCAGAGAGGGTAGAAGGATCTGTAGCAGAAGGAGAAAACACGATCGAAGAAAGACACGTAGGAGCTATGTGGGAGCTAGAGCAGAAACTTGATCAGCCCATGGATGAAGAAGCTAACAAGCTCAAGAACATGTACAGAGAAAAGGTTCTCACTTTCTCTATACAAGAGTTTGATTCTAACGGTTACTTTGTTTCAATGGCTACTCTGTTTTAGTGTTTGATAAAGTGAGAAAGTTTAATTTTTTTTGTATCAGGGTTTGTCGATGTTGATGCTACTAAGACTATCATTTCAAAGCTTAGGGATAGTGTACGGAGATTTAGGGACTTCTCCGTTGTATGTGTTCTACAATACATTCCCTGATGGAATCAGTGATAGTGAAGATGTAATTGGAGCTCTTTCTTTGATCATTTACTCTCTCTTACTTATACCTCTCATCAAGTACGTCATCATCGTTTGCAAAGCTAATGACAACGGTCAAGGTAAAGCTAAGCTTGATCAATGTTGCTTTTAACCAAACCGGTTTAGTTTATAACTCAATGTTTAATGTGTAGGTGGGACTTTAGCTATATACTCGTTGCTTTGTAGACATGCTAAAGTGAAATTAATACCGAATCAGCAACGCAGCGATGAGGATCTCACAACTTATAGTCGAACGTTGCTCCCTGAAGGGTCTTTTGCTGCTAAAACAAAGAAGTGGTTAGAGAGTAAAGAATCAAGAAAGAGAGCTCTTCTGTTCATTGTTCTTCTTGGAACTTGTATGATGATTGGTGACGGTATCTTAACCCCAGCTATCTCAGGTAACTAACTATCTAGCTTCTTCCCTTTTCTATTTTTTTTTTTTTAAATTTATCCAACTCCTCCTTAGTCTGTCTTTTTCGAGTTCACTAAAAACTCTTTAGCTTACAGAACCTTCTTTGAACAGTTCTTTCAGCTACTGGTGGGATCAAAGTCATCAGTCCAAAGATGAGCAGCGGTAACGTTTTACCTAATCCCGGTTCGGTTTAGTTTTTTTCTCACTTAGCTATGTTCCTTTTGTTTTTCTTCCAGATGTTGTTGTGCTTGTTTCTATCATCATCTTAATAGTACTGTTCAGTATGCAACATTATGGCACAGACAAAGTGGGATGGCTCTTTGCTCCCATAGTCTTTATCTGGTTCCTCTTCATTGGAGCCACTGGAATGTACAACATCTGCAAACACGACACAAGCGTTTTGAAAGCGTTTTCGCCTACATATATCTACTTATACTTTAAAAAACGAGGACTAGACGGTTGGATCTCGCTAGGTGGCATTCTTCTCAGCATAACAGGCACTGAAGCACTATATGCAGACATTGCTTACTTCCCCTTACTAGCGATTCAGCTCGCGTTTACGTTCTTTGTCTTCCCTTGTCTTCTTCTTGCGTACTGTGGACAAGCTGCTTATCTTGTGAACAACAAAGATCATTACAAAGACGCCTTCTATGCATCTATGCCTGGTTGGTCTTCTCTTCTTGAAGTCATACATGCATGGTTTTTTTTTTTTTGAATACCACAAGGTTGGGACCTCTGACACAATGCTCTATTACAAAACACTCACAACTCTTTTATGGTTTGAAAATTATACAGATAGTGTGTACTGGCCTATGTTTGTAGTCGCCACAGGAGCTGCCATCGTTGGGAGCCAAGCTACAATCTCAGGGACTTATTCAATAATCAAGCAGGCAGTGTCTCATGGATGTTTTCCACGTGTTAAGATTGTTCATACTTCCAAGAAGTTCCTTGGTCAGATCTATTGTCCTGACATTAACTGGATACTTATGGTCGGATGCATCGCCGTCACTGCTAGTTTCAAGAACCAGAGCCAAATAGGAAATGCATACGGTAAGATGTAGAGGTCTCAGATAATGTTATTTGGCTTTGCATCTGAAGTTTTTTTTTTGTATATTTTAGGAACTGCTGTTGTGCTCGTGATGCTTGCTACCACGTTACTAATGATCCTGATCATGCTCCTCGTGTGGAGGTGTCATTGGATCCTTGTCCTAACATTCGCTGTCCTCACACTAGTGCCAGAGTTTTCTTACTTCTCGGCTGTGATATGGAAAATAAATCAAGGAGGATGGGTTCCACTCATCATAGCAGCCATCTCTCTTCTTGTTATGTCGGTTTGGCATTACGCAACAGTCAAGAAGTATGAGTTTGAAGTGCACAGTAAAGTCTCCATGAGTTGGATACTTGGTCTTGGTCCTAGTCTTGGTCTTGTTCGTGTCCCTGGGATAGGGCTGGTCTACACGGAGTTAGCTAGTGGTGTCCCTCACATCTTCTCTCATTTCATCACTAACTTGCCTGCGATTCACTCAGTTGTTGTCTTTGTTTGCGTCAAGTACCTTCCGGTTTACACTGTCCCTGAAGAAGAGAGGTTTCTTGTCAAGAGGATAGGACCACAGACATTCAGAATGTTCCGTTGTATAGCCAGGTAATGTCATAGCTTTTTCTATGTTCTTTTGTAGCATTATTGTTGGAAACTTGCAAGTGTATCCAAAGAGTTTAAAAATCTCTTTCAAACAGGTATGGTTACAAAGATCTACATAGGAAAGATGATGATTTTGAAAACAAGCTGTTGAACAACCTCTTCTCATTCATCCGAATCGAAACTATGATGGAGCCAGGTTCAAACTCAAGCACATACAGCAGTGCGTATTCACTCAACCATACACAAGAGTCTAGAGATGAATTGATCCATAACAACAACCACCACCACAACAGCAACAACAACAACATTGATGAGTTTTCATCTATGGTGGACTACACGGTATCTACATTAGATACGATAGTTCCTGCTGATAATAGGATGAGTTTCAGTCAGAACAACACGGTGGAAGAAGAGGAGGATGAGTTGCAGTATCTAAAGACTTGTAAAGAGTCAGGGGTTGTTCACATCATGGGAAACACTGTGGTAAAAGCAAGAAATGGATCATGGCTTCCGAAAAAAATAGCGATTGATTATGTTTATGCGTTTCTTGCAAAGATTTGTAGGGAGAATAGTGTTATCTTGCATGTTCCTCATGAAACCCTTTTGAACGTTGGTCAAGTCTTCTATGTTTAGGGTTTTTGTTGTGTGCATGTAAAACAAGTACAGATAAAGGGGGGAATAAAGAAAAAAAGATACCACTAGACGATAGAAAATGTTATGGCGTTGGTTCTTACACAATCCCAAGAACCAATATTAAACATCTGATCATACTTGGTTTGATATTCCATTAATGAGGCCGTCCATGATCTTGATCCTATCACTTCAATTTAAGATGCCTTCAACTAAACTTTAAGTTGGTCTCGTCTTTTCTTTTAAAAGCTGAGATTTTATAAACAAATTGTTTTTACTCTTCAACTACAGTATTTTTGGAACCCTTTTTGACATAGAGCTCGACTTGGCAGATATATTATGTTATGTGGCAGAATATGCTCAACGTTAGACTGACATGACTAATTGCCTCAATACGGTTTTTCTATTTTGCTTGAGCACTTAAACCGGTAATGGTTGACAGATTTAATGCGTACAGCTACTAAACAGGTGTAGCACTTTATTCAAAACAATTTGGTGGCACATTCTAGTTGTCGTGGTTGATGGCACGTCACTCTCACTCGGTTATAATGAAAATATGTTGAACACTGAAGTTAAGGACTGTTCGTCTGTTGTTATAAAACATATTGTGGATGTCCATTACCGGTCCAATACCTAGAGAAAGAGGCGGCCGCAGGAGAGAGAGAGAGGCGGTTTAGACTTAGAGAGAAAGGGAAACCCTAGTTTTTTTTTCCTTGTATTTGTACACTTTCCATATTTATGTCTTTCCTTTTATCTCTTTGTAATTCTCATATATAAGGGCATCATATGTTATTATTAATGATAAGAACTTACAGATTCTAATCCTTAAGTTTACAACACGTTATCAGCACGATAGCCTCTAGCCCTAAGCCCCACGAAATATTTTTCAACTCAGCCGAAAATCATCAAACCCTAAACGAAAAGGAATCTGCCTCGGAACTTCAAAGAGACTGTTCTCCCAAACCGTGAGGACCCAGAAAACGATCAAGATATCAAATCGAAGTCCTTGCCGAGACGAATCAGTCAGTGTAAACTGCTTGTCGATCTGACCACCGACGCGCCCTCACGCACATATACAGTGCGCGCCGATTTGCTTTGGAAACCAAATCCGATTCCAACAAGGATTTTCTAACCGAACTCAACTCATGTGCAAGATAAGTTTATCATACCTTAGTTGATTCATGTTATCTTGTTAGCTTATGGCGTTCATGTTATCTAATGCTCCTCGTGTTGTTTCATGAGCCGTGGGAATTAAAATCTAATATCAACAAGGAGTTTAAGCCGAGAGGAGTTGCTGCCCGTGTGATCAAACTATCTTTTCCATTCAGATCAAAAGGAGTTCATAGCTCGTTCGCGACAGACGATCAAGGCATTCCCGATCAGACGTTCGCGACCCGATAGAAGCGACTCGATCCATTCCAGCTCGCGTCTCCGATCAGCCTCAATCCGTTCGTGCTTCCGTTCGCGACAACATCAGCTCGCGACTCGATCAGCACGTTGGACAGCTCGCGTTCCGTTCCCGATCAGCTCGCGGTTCATCTCTTTGGTGGTCCAGTTCAACAATCATCTAAGGTTAAAGGTAATTCGAAACCTAAGAACCTATGATCAAATTTGGATTGTTTGATAAAGAATGAAACCCTAAAATCCTAATCTTTATGAATCAAAACATAGGGTAATAGATCAAAACCCTAATGAGTAAATCGAAGCTCAAAAGTTTGATACCCCAAACTCTAAATCGAGATTGATCTATTGATCAATTAAAATCGAAATCCTTAATGGTTTTGAATCTCAAATCAAACTCCTTTGATCTAAGATCAAAATCGAAACCCTAAACCCTAATTTGAAAATCATTTTGATTGTTTGAATTTGAATTGATTGTTTTGATCACCTAGAACTGTTACTAAGATTGTTAATCTCGAATTTGATATTGAATTGATTGAAACCCTATTTTGATAGCCTTGATAGTTTTAATTAAAATCACTTGATCATATCATATCTTGGCTGTGCGGCTTGTTGCATCATTCATACATAAACTGATCACATTGATTGATTGCAATTACACTTAGAACTTTATGCTAGGGTCGTATTGAATTGAAATCAAATAGCCATATGATTGATCTTTGACTTGGCCGTGTGATTGATGTTTGTGCATTGCTGTATTGATTGCATCATATGAACTGATAGAAACCATCTATGCTAGGATTACAATTACACAATGAACTGAATGCATTAAAACGAACTGTTTGAATCCTTGGCCATGCGGCTTGTTTCCTGTTTTGGCCGTGAGGCTTGTTTCTTGGCCGTAAGGCTTATTGCTTTATTTGAACATTGAAATTAATCCTAAAGATCTAAAATTATCAATATATGACTTCAGATGTCGAAAATCAACAACTTGGATTTTGCTGCCCTAAATCTCTCTGGAGATAATTATCTTCAATGGGCGCTTGAGGCTAAGATCATCCTGAAATCCAAGGGACTCGGTGAGTGTATCACCAAGGACAATAATGCCAGTGTGAAAGATCGATACAGAGCCATCTTGATCATTCGCCAGCATCTAACTGAGAGTCTCAAAGATCAGTATCTGACCATTGAGAATCCTTTAGATTTTTGGAATGAATTGAAATCGAGATATGATCACCAGAGAACAGTGATCTTACCAAAGGCTCGGTTTGATTGGAGGAATCTCAGAATCCAGGACTTTAAGTCCGTGGATGAGTATAACTCGACACTGTTTAAGATTGTTTCAAAATTGAAACTGTGTGGTGAAAGTATTACGGATCAGGATATGCTTGAGAAAACTTTTTTCACTTTCCACACAAGCAATGTGCTGTTACAACAACAGTACCGTGAGAAAGGTTTCACGACCTACGCTAATCTTATTTCTTGTCTCTTACTCGCTGAGCAGAACAATGAATTATTGATGAGAAACAGTGAAATGAGACCTCCTGGCTCAGCCCCACCACCTGAAGCACACACCACATAGGAAAATAAAAAATCCCATCACGTCCAAGGAAACGGCCATCATGGCCGTGGTCGAGGAAATAGGAACGAACGTGGCCATGGTCGAAGCTTCTTTAGCCGCAGGCGAGGGAATCAACATGGTCGAGACCATGGGCGTGACCGTGGCTCATTTGGACGAGGTCATGGTCGCGGACGTGGCTCTTCATTTAAACCTCAACACTCGACCACTTCAAGCAAATCAATGTGCCATAGATGTGGTATGGGCAATCATTGGGCTAAGACTTATAGGACTCCCAAGCATCTAGTTGATCTCTATCAAGAGAGTTTGAAAGGGAAGATCCTGAAGCCCGTATGACTTATCAAGATGATGAAAATGATTTCAATCATGATAAAGACGATCTTATGGATTATGAAACTTCAGATTGTCTAAAAGACTGAAGAATGATTTCGACATTTGCAATCTAAATTATGTGTTTTTGCTTTGGTGTTTTTCATTTCTATGTTGTCATTTCTTTGAACTTGTTTAAAACTTAAAATCTGATCATAAAATTACTTCTTGGCCGAAATCTATAAGAATTCTAGAACCATTCGGATTTGGCCTGGCCGAAACTTATGTTTGGCCTAATGAACAATGTAAAGCTTGGCCAAATGTAAAGCTTGGCCTAGCTTAAATCTTGATCAAATGCAAATTCTGAATTCTCTTGGCCAACCTTAAATGACCTTGACCGAAGGCAAAAGCTTGGCCAAAGACAAACATTAACCGTTTTTCCTTGGCCATAAAGGTGAAACCTTGGCCAAATAGGAAATCCCTTGGCCAAATTGACATTTCTATTGGCCAAATATGAAATTTAGTCAAACTAATAAAATCATCTTGGCTGAATCCCCTTGGCCAAAATTCCTTGGCCAAAGTCTTTTGAATAATCTATCTTGGCCGAATCTATATCATTAGCCAAACTTAAAATCTTGGCCGAATTTAAAACCCTATTAATCTATTCAGACTTAATTTATTTCTGGCTATTTGTTGCACACCTTGATTTATTTAATGCATGATGTTTTCAAAATTATTATCTAAGGGAACAAAATTTGATAATAAATTACCTAAGTTTGGGATTCAATACGAGATAAATGAACATTCAGTGTTATTATCTCGAGGGAGGGAATCAAAGAATCCCAAAATCCCTAAATAAGTTAAGCATCCACGACAACAATAACCCAAATCAAATCTGAAAACGAAAATGCACAACATAAAGATTATATGGAGATTAATGATTGGCAAACCAGTCATGCCATTCCGGTTAAGTATGCGATATTCTATTGAATGGTTTAAGATATGCTGCCTCTTTGAATAAGGGAATTGATAATAAGAGTATTCACCATGATATTTCAAAAATAAACAAGGAATTTCGTGGGCTTGATCATCCACGGATGGACTGATCATCCATCATATGTGACGACATATGGTTGTACATATCCTTGTCAAAATCTGCAATAAGTTTGCAAGAGTAATTGGTGATACCGGTGGATTTATGAATCCTTATAAGTTGCAGCAAAATTTGTTCGCATAATGCCAAAGATCAAATAGAGACTCTCCCATAAATTTGATAAAGGGTCAAGAATTAATGTTCCCATATAGAGAACTTAAATAAGTTGCTCCACCACAAAGTTATAAGATGGGATCTGAAATTGAATTAAGTGTATACGTTGGATATAAATCTCCATAAGAATACATAAGGCCACAAGAGATATGATTAAGGCTAAGCCATGGATTAGATAAATCCGTATATCCAACATCAGGGAGAGAAATAATAAGCTGGTAAACGATTTCGAGAATGAATAATGATACTCAAATATGAATATAGAATAAGAGTCCAAAGAATGAATCATTCTCAGAACTTAACCAAGTCAATTTCCAGACATGTTTGATGACCCAAACTGAAATATACCAGTGGATTATGCTCTAATAAAATTGATATTAGACTTAGTTAAGATAAGACGGTTCCATACATGTATTACTCGAAAATAAGAAGTGCATAAAATTGAAATGACAGATCCGAAATTAAGGTTGTCCATAGAAAACCTTAGACATGACCATGAATAAAGATCATGTACCTGAAAATAATATGATCTAAATGTATTATGTCATGTCTGGATTATAAATGGAACCGATAAAATAATATCGACGTCGATGATGATATAATATTTGAATACAAAAGCGCTTGACAAAAGCGAGGATCATGAAACCAACGTCTATCACAGAGTGCACTCAGAGAAATTACTCCGAGAAATTGATTAAGCAAATTGATAATGCTATAAGACGTGGTATATGAAATCTCTTAAGAGAAGAGATGTAGTCAAACCAGTTAGACATAAATAAGTCTTTGGTGAGAATACATAATAAGAATGGAGAAATTGCATAAGGTTCTCACAAAGACCTGGAATCAATTATAAAGGAGACATACTCCTATGTGGTGGATGCAACGACATTCTGATTCCTTATAAGTCTGGCAAATAAAATACATATCTATACGGTCCACTTGATAACGAAATTTATGTAAAAGTTCCAGAGGGTATCGAACTACCGAACATCAAGTTCTCGAGAACAATATTGAATATCCTAGGAACCCCTGGAGAAATTTTCCAAAGATAGAAACGTCAAGAAAGAATTCGAATTCAACATGAAAGGTTTTGGGAAAACAAGATTATATATTATACATTGAGCACCTTGAAAAGAAAATCCTTATGCATCAAATGACATACATAACGTGCTCAAGAAGTTTGATATGGACTAAGCTTACGAATTGACAAGTCCCATATTTATAAGGTCCCTCAGTTTTTTTTAAAAAAAAGATCATTTCGGCCCTAATGAAGAAAATGAGGAGATCCTTGGTCCCGAAATGCCATGTCTAAGTGCCATAAAGTTTTGACGGATTTGGCGAGCCATACAAGGCTAGATAAATAAATTGCCGTAATCTATTAGCTAGATGTAGCTCATGATCGACCCAAAGGCACTGGAACGAAATTAAACATGTTCTTCGTTACCTGCAAGGAACGAAAGACTTGGGTCTATTTTATACTAACCATAACAAAGATGGTTTAGTTGGCTTTGCTGATGCAGGTTATTTATCAGATCCACACAATGCTCGATCACAGACATGCTATGTCTTTACACATGGAGGTACGTCCATATCATGGCGTTCCATGAAGCAGACGATCGCGGCCACATCTTCGAACCATTCGGAAATATTGGCCATACATGAGGCCAGCCGCGAGTGTGTCTGGTTGAGGTCGATGACCCAACATGTCCGGATCAAATTGTGGGATGGTCGAGTGCAAGAAGCTGACCTGTTCACCAAATCACTTCCTACCTGCACGTTCAGGAAGCTCACACATCAGATTGGGATGCGTAGACTGAAAGATCTTCAGTGTTGTTCAGAACAGGGAGAGTATACGTGTTGTACTCTTTTTTCTTCACCATGGTTTTGTCCCACTGGGTTTTCCTGATAAGATTTTAATGAGGCAACTTCTAAAGCGTATTACAATCCATGTATGGTTATGGCATCCAAGGGGGAGTGTTATAAATCATATGAGGCGGTTTAAACTTAGAGAGAAGGGGAAACCCTAGTTTCTTTTTTCCTTGTATTTGTACACTTTCCATATTTATGTCTTTCCTTTTATCTCTTTGTAATTCTCATATATAAGGGCACTATATGTTATGATTAATGATAAGAACTTACAGATTCTAATCCTTAAGTTTACAACATTTGTTTGTTTGTTTTTTTCTTTTTTTGATAATTTTGGTGTGATTCCAAAGGCTTTCTAGGTCCAATGACTAATCAGCAAGAGACCCACCGAAATCCAGATTTTCTTACCACTTAAGGCATCCATGGATGACCAAAAGGAATCGAACCCAGGACGGAAGCTACATCTGGAACTTTTTTATCACTAGGCGAAGACCACTCGATTAAAAACCGTGTTGTTTCCATTGAAAGTAATTTGGTTAGAATTACGCCTAGACATGATAAGCTTAATTTTTTTTTTTATATTCGGCCAATATGGCTTATGGTGACTTGATAATTCAATAATATGGTTCGAGTTTCTTTTGTCAACTAACATGGTTCTAGTTAAGTTACTAATCACTACTTTTTCTTCATTATACGATCAATATGATAATTTTCAATCATTGGTGGCAACGTAATTGTCACAAATCAAAATCATTATAACGAACGGTTGGAAATTTGTTTTTCATTTCAAGAGCAGTATAGTTAGTATGTACCGGTCTGTAAATTGAATACTACGGAGTTTATCATAATTTTTTTTTTTTTTTTGATAAACCCTATCGGCTGATCCGATCGGCTTCGGAAGGATCATACTTAGTGCTACAAAGTGGATTGGCTACCACACTGCCTAACCCGAGTTTGGAATACCTTCCGACTAATGCCAGAGGGTGAACCGATCATTTGTTACGATCCACCGTGTAAACCACTTGGTCCGAATCCCAAGGCCAGACTGGCCAAGTGATGATAATTTAGTTCACAGGAGGAATCGAACCCAGAACTGATGTGGATACACACCAAACCCCAAAAATTACCACTAGACTATCACCACTTGGTTAGTTTATCATAATTTAGAATGAATTAAAAAAAGAAACTAAAAATGACAATGATTTGTCTCCCTTGTTTTTAAGAGAAAAACAATGATTTATTTTTGTTTTCAAGTTTCTCTTTTGGAGTACGGCTCGAAGTTTCATGCGATGTGACATGCGAGTACGTATGTCAAATAGTCAAAAGAAGAAGGCCACCAAAGCAGGGCCGGGCCTGAAAATTTTCGGCCCACAAGCAAAAAAAACTTTTTTGGCCCTTCATAATTAAAAAAAACAAAGAAAGTGGTTACAACTGCAGTTTAAAGAATCGAACTCAGGACCTCTACTATGCATTCTGAGGTCCTTACCAATAGAGCTATGTAAAGTTTTTGTTGTAATTGGTCCCCTAAATATATAAATCATGTTTGGCCCCAAAGCACATGCTTTATCTGCCTCTATTCAGGCACGACCCTGCACCAAAGTAGAAGACTGTTAAAATAGGATTCGGCGAAATTGTCTCGAGACACTAACAAACACGCATCGCCTTCCAATATGGGCTTACATCCCATTTTTATGTATTTTCTATCAAACATTTTCCAATTTAAATATATTTCTGAAAAAATAAAGGGTCTTATTGGGGAAGTTAAATTTATATAGAGTTGTTGATTTTAAAAGTTGAGAAATTTATTAAATTTGGAAAGAGTTGGATTTTTTATACATTATGAAAATTTATAAAATAACCATTATAATAATTTTAAGAATCTAAAGAGTTATATATAGTATTTTCAAAACCTTGTTTTACATATTAAATGGTTATAATACAATTCTCAATAACACTAATTTTAATAGATTAATAAAATAATTAAAATTCAAACACTTGAGTAACAGCTAACAAAGAATTTTATATAAAATAATAACATTAAACTAATAACACTAGATTTTAGTGAGAAAATGAGAATCTATAAAATTATAGCACTAGATTTTAGAAATTTTATTAATCATTATAAATCTAAACTCTCACAACTAAAAACATCTCTAATTCATTGCTATTTTCACCTTTATAATATTATTTAGAGATGAAATTGTTTCAACCCACTTTTATTTTTTTTTCTATAATAGAAAAAAAGAACAATTTTCTATTTTTTTCTCTATAATTAGAAATTGCTATTTTAGCAGAATACATTGGAGCAAACTCTATGTTTACTATAGAGTTTCTCAATTTTAAAAATACAAATAGTAAAATACACACCGGAGATGGTCTCACATTTCTTTAGTCACTGTTATCTCTAGTAATTTCATTAACAAGTTGTTTTAAAGATGTTTTTCTTTTATTTTTAATGATGTGACAATCGAGATGAAATGATTAATTGACTTACAACGGAAGAAAAAAAGACAGCAAAGGCTTGGTCCATTTACTGGTTAATGTGGCCAAGAAACTTAAAAAACATTTTACAATAAGTTCAAGATTCAAGTTCCAGTCTCAGTTCGTGATATCACACATTTTCGACTGTTTCAGATTCATTGTGCCGTTTACAGTTATAATATATGTAATTATGTATATAGATGTACTTATATATTCGGAAAAAATTAACTGATAATCATGTGGATGTGGTCGGTATTGTGGGTTTGGAAAGGTGGTATAAGTGTCATATATTAAAAAAAAAGAATTATTTAAAAATTTATCCACGGGCGTGAATATCTGATTCTCACGTTTAGTAATCGGATTTGCATGTCGCTGGTGGACCTGCCTCTAGAAAATTAGTTCAGCTTTTGTATTTCGATACCCGAGTTATAGAAAATAAAATTAATTGATATTGTCGTATGTTTAGAAAATAACATGCGCGTGCATTAGTCCACCAAAGTGGAGTGACACCAACGTGCGTCTCCTGCGTCTAGTTTAGAGTTGGATTTTAAATGGTCTTTATGGTTGTTACAAAAAAAAAAATTGTCTTTGTGAAAGATAACTAAGATCAGCAATTGGTTTAAAATTTTAAATAGATAAAAAATATTTCTTTTTCTGAATGGCAGATAAAGAGATCTCATGAATAAAAAATTTAACATATGTTTTTTTGAATAATCTAGTGTATCCTGAAATCCACCGGAAATAGATCCAGACTAGCGGCGAATATCCGTAGCAGTCTACATTACCGGCCGGAAAAAGTGAACCAATGAAAAAAGAGTTGGCGTTTTTGTTTAAGAAATCATCTTTGTTGTCTCTATTTTCTTATCTTTTTTAAAGGTTATCTTTTGTTCTAATTGCTAGAGTTTCTAATAAATTTCTAGAGACGTTCTAATAACCTAAACGTAATTATGTTTATTTTAAGGGAAATTGGGCTGTATAACCACCAAAAAATTATAATTCAATCTATAACTAAAACCTCTATTTTTTTCACTGTATCATGTGTCTTTTATGTAATATTTTCATATTGCCCTCTATTGTAACCGGCAAAACCTGTAGAAAAAAATTAATAATCATTATATTTTTTAAAAAATTTCGTGTCCACTGGAAAGTCGCACATCTGCACATAATTTTTTTTCTTCTCTCTCTCTCTCTCTCTAATTTTTATTTTTTTATACGAATAACACATAAATCTCTGTCACATAGCTTCAATCACCTCTACATGTACAACTAGCACAACCATCATCATCATCATCTTTTGTTTTATCGTCGCCACAGTATTTGCTCCGTCATCATCTCCGTAATTTTTACCTTTCTTCTTTCTCGAGAAATTGAATCGTTTGATTCTCAGATTTGGGAGAGAGAAATGAGACGAACACGATTATCGGAGTTGATTTTTGCAGGAGTATAGCGTCTTTGCATTCTCGGTGGGTGACTGAAGGGGAGGTTTCTCTGATTGTGAAATCGATGGTGTCTTGTCTGACGGAAGAGGAGACACGGCAACGTGAAGTAATAGCAGCCAATTCTTCTCCCATATGTGTCTTGTTGTTTTTTACCATTTTGTTACTATACTATTTTATCATGTTCTATTCCATTTGACGATTAATAAAGAGTGTGCTATTTTGTTTAGAAATATATTTTGTAATTTTCTTAATATCTAACTATCGTTACATGTTTTTGAATCTGTAAAAATCGTACTATGATTTATATTGTATAGCTTAATATTATATAATATGATTTAATATTGCATAATATTGTGTACATTTTTATATTTGATATTTGGGTTTAGGGTTTAGTGATTACGGTTTAGGGTTTACTAATTAGAAGGTGAGGGGTTATGGTTGGAGTCATTATTAACTTCTTTCATGCAATCATAGATATTTCATAATTTCACCAGTATGTACTATGCTATTTATTTTGTTTCATTCTATTTGGGTTTAGGGTTTATATTTGTGTTTATGGTTTATATTTGGGTTTAGGGTTCACTGATTAGAGTTTATGGTTTAGTATTTACGGGTTGAGGTGGGGTTGGGATAAAGTTTAGTATCTAGATTGTAGACTCTTCAAAATTTGAACAATATATATGTATTGTGCTATATCGTTTGTCACCTTATCTATTCTATAGGCTCACGTAGAATGAAAATGCATGTTATTTGGGGGTTTAGTTTATGAAATATTGGGGTATTAACGTATTTATGTAAAGTTACCATACTATTTGAGACATATTTTTATACTACTCCTTAAAAATGTAATAATCTGTCATGTTTTTAAATTTGATAGTTGTCTTCTTTGTCATTTGTATGATTGATTGTAATATGAAATTCATTTTTCGAGTGTTGGACAAATTTGATTATTTGGAACATTCGTTTACTATACTACTTAGATTATATGGAATATAAGATATGCAACATGCTAACCAAGTAAATGTGCTTTCAAGTATTTAATATTGCAAAACAATTTATAGATTGTATTTGAGTTTATAGGTTCATGCCTAGGGTTTAGATTCACTAAGTAAAAGTTTAGGTATAGTAAACCATTTCAATATACATTCTATTTGGGTTTATACTTCCTTGATTAGGGTTTAGCTTAATCTATTTATTTAGGTTTAGGGTTTAGTAATTAGGATTTAGAGTTTAGTATTTAGTAGTTGGTAATTAATATTGGGGTACTTCCTTGATTGGGTTTAGTGATTATTTGATTGGGTTTAGTTTATGTACGATTGGGATTGACATTGGGGCAAGCATTACTACCTTCCATAATGGCATAGCCATATCAATATTTGAGAAATATGGTAAGATGATCTTTAGATTGCAACTACATTTTCACATTTTCTATTCTATATGCCTCATATAGAATGGTAATTCATCTTACTGGTATGAAATTGAGTTTATTATATGGAAAATTGGTGTTGACATTGGATTAGAGTTTATATTTCTGGGTAGAGTTTAGTGATTATTAATTTGATAGGGTTTCTATTATTTTACAGTGAATATGCATGATGTATGTTTTGTTGTTGGGTTTAGTATTTAATGATTGCGAGTGGGGTTAGTATTTAGTGGTTTATTTTTGTCTACTTATTTATTGAACACACCGAAATGTTTGCGGTTATTTAGTATGTGACGTGGAATGTGTATCTTCCCTTTTAAGATAATAGTTTTTGGTAAATAATGGCCATACCTGTTGTGGTCAACATCATCTCACCATCTCTCCTTTACCGGTTACTTGTACGTACAAGGAATAAAACTGGCTCAGATCAAGCTTAATTGTTAGATACTTAATTCCGTCAAAATCAGTGCTCTGCACTTAATTTTCATCCCAAACTTAGTCATTTTACAAATTCACCCTTATTTCAATATGTATAAATAGAATATAATCTACGAACCAAAACACGAAATAAGAGATTTAGTAAACTAGCTTTTTGTAAACGAAAAAAAAAATTCAAATAACAAAAAGATTACACAAATTCAGGTAAAGAGGTGGAGAGGGGTTCGCTAAGAAATGGTGGTATCTTCTTGATAGTATTAGCAGTAACGTATCTCGAAGAAAACGCATAAAATCGGAAATAATAATCCTCATCATCTGGAAGAGTACCACACGCGCCACCATCAAAGTTCAGTGAATAGCTCATTGGATCGTACCGACATTGCAACGAGCTACACTGTCTTCGAGCCGCTGTTGCCGACAGCAGCAACATCCCCTTTCTCTTCACTTTTCTGATGACCCCCGCAAGGCACGTGACGCAGCAGTTTGGCGGCGGACTTGGGACATCGCGCTTCTTAGTCGTGGTGGTTGAGACGGTGATCTTGCCGTCGGGTATATGCCGGGAAAATGCCATTTATGTGACTTAACAAGTAGTTTATACGAAAGTGGAGGGTCAGTGAGAGTGTTGTTGAGTGTTATGATAAAGAGAATCTGACTGATAATTTGACAAGCGTATGTCTATATACTGTATATAAATAGATGTATATGCATATAATATAATTAATATTATTATAGAATGAAGAAAAATACAATATACGCTCCTTTTTTACCTAAACATAAGAAAATCTTAAAGCTTCTTGTCTTAGCAAAATTGATATTAAAAGTGGGTGGGAAAACCGAAAACATGGTACACATTTATTTTATAAGTTGGTCTATAGTTTATTTCTAGCTCAATTAGCTTTAAAATACTATATGTTTATAGTTAGGTTACTCATCTTTTCAAGTTACTTTTTATATATTTTTGCTTTTCTATATCAATTATCTTGAGAATTTGAACTTCTCTTACAGAGCAGTACATCGAACAAATTGTATTGTCTTTAATTTCATCTAAATCACAACCATAAGAGCACTTCCAATGAAAATATCTTTTTTTTTTTGTTTATTCAAACCAAACTTTCATTAGAAATTTAAAAAAGTTTATCACCACAAAGAGAGTACATCAGAGCCACTAAGGGCTAAAAAAACCAAACATAGATTAAGCAAAAGATAGATCGATGATACACAACATCACAAGAGACCATAAAAAATCGAAAGATCTCATAATCTTCTTGAATAATTGCATACCATGTAATCTCAAAGGTCACAAACACTGCAACAAAGGCAGAGAAGAGCATCAGCCAGGAGGAAGATCCTTGCAATACTAGCGACGCTTGGCCATCCAATTCACTCCACATAGAAGGAAATATTGGGAAAAGAAACTGCTCCACAAGGGAATCCGTTGGATAATGAAATCCCTCCATAACTCGATTCACCGGGATAAGCGTATCCAGCGGCGGAGGCAGGAAAAATATTTAAGAGGGTCAAAATTCATTATTATCATATATTGTATGGGTCAATTAACTAAACTTTGCAACATTATTCTAATTTTTTTTATAGAAATATACATGTAATTTTTTTAAAAAATTAAGAAATTCACCAGGGTCAACTGACCCCCCTCCCAACACGTTGGCTTCGCCACTGAGCGTATCAGAGGTGAAGCTATGTTTATTACTAAGGGTGCACGTGTACCCAGTGTATTTTAAATATTTAACATTTTACACTAGAAAAGTAAGATTCAGGTAGTCAATTTGGTTATGGTGCACCCATAATTTCCTAAGAACATGGGTTCAATTCTCCTCAAAGTACTTTTACCAGATTTTGCACCCAGTTATAAAAAAGTCTAGCTTCGCCCCTGGAGCTTATCAACGAGTTTTCCTTCAATCTGCTACCAAGAAAGATAACACGAAATCACAGCACCAAGAGCTGTACTAAATACACTAAGGAGACTGCATACTACAGTAGACTGCATACTGCAGTAGACTGCAGCACAAGATCGCATTAAGGCGACCTGAGAACCATCAACATGCATAGAGGTAGAACCAAATGAAACAAAGTTCATTGGAACATTGTAATCTAAGTCCATAACCGAAAAATCTGGTGCTACACACACAACAAACCTCTCAGACCATTCTACAAGAGTACAAACTGAGATTGAAGAGAGGAGACAAACCAGAATGAACGGGAGAGTAAGCGAACCAACACGAGTGAAAGAAGAATCACACTGCATACTGCAGGATATAACCACTTAGAACCAAATCTTGTGCCATCAACGAACACAAGGGAGACAACACCATCACTAGCCAGATTTGGAAAAAGAAATTCCAGATTTGAAATGTTAGAAGATGCTTGAGAAAGGGTGAATGATGTGTCAAAGAGTAGATGCATAACGAGACGTAAGGAAGCGTCGGGAGGGTCCGGTGGTTCCGGCGGGGAGAGAGATTCAAACAGCACAGTAGCAGACGAACACAGCGGCGACAGATCTGGAAGAGGACGGAGTCGCAACGGAGGAGGCGGTAGATAGAGTGGTGATGGAGGAGGCACAATCACTACCAGAGCCATGGGAGAGGAGAGCTGCTTCATATGGTTGGAAACTGAAGAACTGAGCTGAAACTGAAAAGATCCATGGAAGCGGCCACCTAGGGAAGAGCGTCAGAGAGAAACTCTTTTAGGGCGAACGTTCTCCAATAAAGATATCTTAGCATATGATTCTTAATTCCAATTAAAATGTATGTATAGATAAATATTAATATTTAAATATGAGAATTTTAATTAGAACTTTGGATTGGATTTTCCATAGTTTTAAGAACCTAACATAATATTTATATTGTGTAAACTTTTAAGAACTCTTTATTAGATTATCCCCAATAATGTTGTTCTAACATATAAGAAAAAGGAGGATCTACTATATATAATTTTTTGGTCTACAGTACTATATATAATTGATCGTAGACAAACTCCGATGTTCCTCTATATAGGTCAAAACTAGATTTTTTTTTTTAACTTGCCGACTACAAACTACATTATTTTAGCTTAGTTACGTTAAGCATTATCCATAAACCTAAATTTCAGAAATAATCATGCATGCTATCTGTTCAAAAAAAAAAAAGGTTCGAATGTACATATATTGAATAGTAAATAACTTATGGTAGGTAGTACACATGGCTAAGAATCAAACACGTGAAGCTGAGTCAAGAGTGCGTCTTCTTCTCCCCTTCTTCTCCTTTTACCTTCCATGCCTCCTTTCTTTATTCCCCTTAAAAGGGCTTATTGGCAGAATAGCCATATTTGAGTGATTAATTAGGTGAGTAGCATTGATTTTAACATAATTCAATGTCAGATTCTTTGAACACATTTCATCCGATTCTATCCTTTTTCATAACAGATTTCCAGTTGCAAGTGATAAAATAGGTGACGTCGTTCTTTTTGTACCATGTTTATAATCACATATCAAACATCCACGTCACATGTTCAATAACCACATATATACACCGAATGTTCTATTCCGTATCGCTGAATAGTATAAAATTATAACTCCACTCATAACCCTAAATACTAAACATTATCCCAATCCCTATATACTGAACCCTAAATCTCAATCACTATGCAACACCTAAGTACTAAACATTACCCGAACCCCAACATCTAAAAAAAATAGTATACGGTAATATACATATGCACGTAGTGTTCTATTCCATGTCACTGAAATATTATAGGAGAACGCAACAACATCCACAATCCTTAAATACTAAACACTACCCCCAATTCATAAATACGAAACTCTAGACCCTAATTACTCAAGTCTAAACCCAAATATAAATTATAAACCCAAGTATAAATCTTAAACCCAAATAGAATGGAACAAAATACATAGCATAGTACATATTAGTGAAATTATGAAACATATATGATTTCATGGAATAAGTTAATGTTGACCCGAACCATACCCCTCACCTACTAAATACTAAATCCAAAATCCTAATCACTAAACCATAAACCCAAATATAAACCCTAAAACTAAATAGAATGGAACAAAATACATAGCATAGTACATATATATTGGTAAAATTATGAAACATATATGATTGCATGGAATAAGTTAATGTTGACCCCAACCATACCCCTCTCCTACTAAATACTAAAATCAAAACCCTAATCACTAAACCCTAAACTCCAAATATAAACCAACTCTAATCACTAAACCCTTACCCAAATATAAATCCTAACCCAAATATAACCCTAAACCCAAATAGAATGGAACAAAAATAAATGACATAGTATATACTAGTGAAGTTATGATGTCTATAATTGCATGGAAGAAGTTAATGTTAACCCCAACAATACCCCTTCGCCTTCTAAATACTAAACCCTAAACTATAATAACTAAACCCTAACCTACACTACAAGAAAACAGGGGGATTCTGATGGCCGAAATCGTCGGAAATTCGTCGGAATCGGTCTATTCCGACGAATTTCCGACGAACCCGTCCGTCGGTATCGTTTCGTCGGAAAAAAAAAATTTGTCGGAATTTCGTCAGAAATTCCGACGACTTTCTGACGAATACCGAGAAACATCATTCTGACGAACTTCCGACGATATTACGATGCGGCTACACGAGACCAGAGTTCATCGGAAAACTACAATTCCGACGAACGTGGTTCCTCGGTTTATTCCGACGAACTTTGGGCGTCGGAATTTACCGACGGACATCGGTCGTCGGAATATACCGACGAACCACGTTCGCCGGTATATTCCGACGGAAATGAGTTTGTCGGTAAATTCCGACGGATATATGTCCGTCGGTATATTCCGACGACCGTTGTCCGTCGGTATATACCCTTTTTTTTTTACAAATTAATTTTGCATTTTTATATATTTTTTGATATTAATAAATTTAAAAAATTGGAAATTTAAAACTAATAATATTATAAAATTTAAATTCATAAAAACCGAAATAGGAAAAAAACATTCATAAAGTTTAAAATTCATACAAACCGAAATAGAAAAAAAAAACATTCCGAAAGTTTTATAAAGCCGAAATAAACTAAGATGAACTCGAAGACATCAAACGATCTAGCTTCTGCATAATCTCGGTGTTGAACTTCTTCTGGGATGCCAACTCAGCAAGGATAGTGGCATTCTCCGAACGGATAGTGGCATTCTCCGAAAGGATAGTGGTGTTCTGCTCCTCCAATGCCCCAATCCGTTCATCTTTGTCATGTAGCTCCTCGAGAATCATGGGATCGGCATACGGAGCTTGCGAAGAAGATGCCGGATACGAAGAAGCACGACGGGCCAACCCAACTAAACGGCCTCCTTTCCTTTTAGGAACCGCCTACAAAAATATTTAAAGTAAGTAAATATGGACAAGTAAGTAATCGACATTATAAAAAAAATATATTAATAAAAAAAATTACCTTTTCAACCATCTCATTTATTTGCAATAGAGACAGGTTGGTTGAAGCTCCCGTGGAGTCGCCGTCATCAGAGAGAGGCTGAGATTGAGAAACTATCTCAGCTTCCACCAAATCAACTACACCTCTGATCACGGTGTCCTGAATTTGACCCGTCGTCTTGTTAGTGTGAGCCACCTTAATGAGTTGGAGACGATCAACGGGATTACCGTCATTTGCTTCGATCTAAAAAAACCGCCATTATTAGCCAAAAAATATATAAAATATTTATTTAAAAAATATAAAGATAAATAATAATAAAAAACTTACAAGTTCATCCTCCTTAGTAGACATGGAGCAAGCGCCGAGGTTGTGCACATACATAACTTTCCCGCCACGATCGCTCTTCCGGTTCCTGGAGTTCCTAGAAGACGTCTCTGCAGTGTCTTCCCTCTCCCAATGAGCTATCAACTGCTCCCACACCCCCCCGTTGATGAACCGTGGCTTCTTGTTCTTCTGCCAAACTGTCTTCCACGCGTTTATCTGCTTTGTGTAAGAGTCCATGGCCTTTTCGTTGAATTTCTTACGGACTGTTTCCGTAAGATCGGAGTGCCAGTTGAACTCTTGCTACAAAACAAACACAATTTAATAAGTAAATATATGTAAAAAAATGTAAAAACTTAAAAAAATGAAGGGTTACTATACCGCAAACTGACGAAACCACAACTCTCGTTCGTCGGAAGGGATCACACTCCACTTTGGATATCCAAAACGGAGCATGGAGTACATCATCTGGTTGATGCTCCGGCTAATGCCATTTTTCGACTTGGTGAACCTTTAAAAAAAAATACAAGTTAGCAAGTTAATTAAAGCAAAAAATATAACGGTAAAAATAAAAAAAAATACTAACCAAGTGCTATGGCCTCGTCGTGGGTTGAGTTGGAGAAACGGGAGATGCTCTCGACCTGGTTGTTGAACCAATAGATGAACCGGCATGACCCCCGGATCCTGTTGAGCAGCAGCGTGAGGGGCAGCGTGAGGGGCAGCGTGAGGGGCAGAGGGAGCTGGAGCGGGAATATATGCGGGAACCGAGTCATGAGACGATACCGATGCACGGGAACCGCTCACCGAACTACGTCGAAGACGGGCTGCGGGGCGGGCTTCATCCTCGGCCCTAAAAAAAAAAAATTAACCCATCAAACATATTTTCATTTATATATTTATTACAGCCTAAGCTTTGAAATTTATGAGTTAAATTAATTTACTTATAATGTTTTGAAAATCTTGCATTTTTAATTAATTATTATTATATTGTATTTTATTTTTACGTTAAAATTCGAAAAATATTTTCTATACTAAGTTAATTTATTATTAATACTTTACTTTTGTTAACTTACCTTGATATTGGTTATAAATTTTGTTAATTTATTAATAACAATTAATATTATCTGTTTTGAATTTTTATAGTTATGATTGTTTGAAAGCCTTGCATTTTTTTAAAACAAATTCGAAAATTTATTATATATTCAGTTAACTTATATATAATCTTTTTACTTTTGTTAGGTTTCCTTATTTATATTGATTTTTATGTTATTTTGAAATAAACAAATTTTTGGAAATATTGACATTTTTGAAAATATTAAACTAAAATAATGATTTGTCATTTTATGATTAGTTGTTTTAAATCATGTGTTTTAAATCATATTACTGAATATTTTCAATAGCATATAACCTAAACTTTAAAAATGACATGCCTTAAATTTATATAGTTCTTTTTTTTTTTTTTTTTTTTTTGTCAGCAGCAAAACAGATTCATATAGACTCTGCGAACCATCCCGGTAACTCTGCATCCATATGAACGACAAACGACGGTTGTTTCCTTGCACTGCGTGCTAGACTATCCGCCTTTGAGTTATGTGTCCGTGGTATATGAATGATCTCTGAGCTGTTGAAACTTCTCTTCAAGAACTTTATGTCTTCCAAATAACTTGCAAAGGCTGGCCACTCTTCTGGTTCTGAAACCATCTTCACCAATTGAGCACAATCCGTTGCAAAAGTAACACAAGACTGTCGAAGATTCCTCATGCATTCCATTGCCCATATGAGAGCCTCTATCTCTGTGTGTAGTGGCGACTGACTCGCTCTCGTATTCCTTGCTCCCATTAGTCCATCGTAACCTTCCAGGGTACTGTACCATCCTTGCCCTGAATATTTATCCTCTGTTTTCCAAGATCCGTCCGTAAAACACCATCTACCTGGTATACTCGGTATTGCCAAAGGTACTGGAACTTGGGTGCGGTCCGTACTCTGAGTCTGAGAGTTTTGTGCTTCCGCCCAAAGTAACGATTCCGTTTCTGCCAATTTGAGAGTATCTCTGGGATCCATATCCAAATTGCTAAAAACTTTATTGTTTCTACCTTTCCATATATACCAGAGAATCCAAGCAAAGTAATGATCCTCCATTTCGGGGGACACTCTCCAAAATAAATGATCCATATTGGTAAACAAAGATTGAGTGGGGAAAATATCTGGATTCGTTGGAATCCGTGAAAGTGCCCAGACCTGAACCGCCGGTGGACATTAAAAAAAACGTGATTAGTGGACTCCTCGGGGGCTCCACATCGGTCACATACAATACCTCCTTGCATTCCTCTTGACCTCAAATTTTTCTTAACCGCTATACACCCAGTTAAAATTTGCCACAAAAAATGTTTCATCTTGGATGGGCAGCGTACTTTCCAACAGAACGCCTTCAACGGTGTTATCGAAGGACCAAACTGGGGTGGCATACTTTCTATGTCCGGATATACTCGTTCGACTTCATATCCAGATTTAACCGTGTATTTCCCATTGTTTGTAAAATGCCATCCATTTCGGTCTTCTAGGTGAAATCTGCTTATAGGAATACTTTCAATAATTTTCACATCTTGCGGATCCACCAGAGTCCGAATAACCTGTAGATTCCATGACCGTGATGTTCCATCGATAAGAGCATCCACTGTTAGTTCCGGGTAAAGATTGTGTTGATTTTTATTTGCTGGTCTCGGGCGAGTGGATGGAAGCCAAGGGTCATTCCATACTAAGATAGATGATCATGTTCCCACCCTTTTGATTAGTCCTTTGCTAACCAGAGATCTAGCAGAGACAATACTACGCCAGCCATAAGATGACGAGTATGATCTAATGGGTTCCAGGGGTGAAGCATTCCTGAAATATCTCCCTTTGAAAACACGAGAAAAAAGCGTGTTAGGTTTGTCCATTAATCTCCAAAATTGTTTCCCAAGCATAGCTGTATTAAAGTCTGTAAGATCCTTAAATCCCAAACCTCCATCATCCTTAGGACTACAGAGTTTGTCCCATGATTTCCAATGCATACCTCTCTTATTACCCCCTGGACTCCACCAGAATTGTGCCACAACACTCATTAACTTCTTCATTACCGTTTTCGGGATTCAAAAGCATGACATAACATTGTTTGGCAGAGCTGTAACCACAGATTTTATAATCGCCTCCTTACCTCCTCTGGTGAAAAACTTAAAAGTCCATCCATTTACTCTGCTATTTAACCGATCCTGAACAAATCCAAAAACTTGCACCTTTGAACCCCCCAGATTTTCCGGGATTCCCAAATATGACCCAAATCCTCCTAAGTTATGTATACCTAAGACACCTCGTAATTCCTGTCGTGTATCTTCTTCGATTTTGTGTCCAAATTGAATCGATGATTTGTCAAAGTTTATTTGTTGTCCTGAAACCCCTTCATATTTCTTAAGGATCCTAAGAATTGTCTGACATTCTTCCTTCTGAGCTTTGCAAAAGAAAAGACTATCATCTGCAAAGAGTAAATGGGAAATTGAAGGGCAAGCCCTAGCAACCTTTAGACCCGTTAGTTGCTTATTTGTTTCTGCCTTTTTGATATTCACGACCAAAGCTTCTGTGCACATAATAAACAAATAAGGAGATAGAGGATCCCCTTGTCGTAATCCCCTCTGTGGTATTATATGTCCTTTTGGTTGCCCATTTAATAAAACCTTATATTAAACCGAGGAAATGCATTCCATCATTAATTGGATCCAATGCTGATCGAAGCCCATTTTTGTTAGTAGTTCCTGGATGAAGACCCATTCAACTCTGTCATAAGCTTTGCTCATGTCCGTTTTTATTGCCAAAAATTTATCCTGACACGATTTGTTAGTCCGCAGACCATGGAACATCTCCTGAGCTATAAGTATATTATCCGATATTAAATGTCCAGGCACAAAAGCCGATTGCGTCTCTGAGATCAGTGATGGAAGACAGACCTTTAATCTTTGACATAATACCTTAGAAATAATCTTGTATCCTACATTACATAAGCTGATAGGTCTGAGTTCAGTCATCCTTGTGGGCCTCTCCTTTTTAGGAATCAAGCAAATATTCGTAATGTTTAACCTTGTATCCAATTTTCCCGATGTCAAAAAATTGTTGACCATTTCCAATAGATCCTTTTTTATTATATGCCATGAGTGTTGAAAAAAGAGAGCCGTCATTCCATCCGGCCCAGGAGCTTTCTCCGGGTGCATCATAAATAAAGCCAGTCGAACTTCCTCCTCAGTTGCTAACCGAAGGAGTCGTTGATTCATTTGTGGGGTAATTGAAGATGTAATCTCATCTAAAAAACCATCAAAACCTGTAGGAGTTGTCGCCTGAAACAGATTATCAAAATAATCCACTGCCACCTTTTCTACCCCCTGTTCCTCAATTATCCAGTTTCCAACAGAATCATATAGACCCACAATTCGATTACGGGCACGACGTTGTTTTGTTAGAGCATGATAGAATTTTGTATTTAGATCCCCTGAAGTGTGCCACATATTACGACTCTTCTGTTGCCAGAAATCTTCCTCATCCTTATAAGCTTCCTGTAACTTCCTTGAGACCTCCAGAATATCCTCCTGGGTTCTATTATTATCTGTTTGGACCTCCTCAAGTGCTTTCTGGAGTTCTCCGATCTTCTCTTTCCCATAAGGTGGATTATTCTTCCGCCATGTAGAGATCTCATGACGGCAATTTGTGATTTTCGAAACGAAATCCCCCGGATTCGCCTCTGAAAATTCACCCCACCCTCTCTCAATTGAATCCAATAAACCTTCTTGTCCAATCCATCTCTTGTCAAAACGAAATTGTCTCCTCCGACTTGTTACTTTATTATCAAGATAAGCCACCACTGGTCGATGATCGGACCCCACCATTCTCAAATATTCTGTGTAAGAGCATGGGAAAAGCGTATGCCAATCTTCGTTTGCTAACGCTCGGTCCAAACGACACCTGACCATTACTTTTTTCTTTTTTCCTTGTTTCCTTCTTCCTTGCCATGACATCTGATTTTCTTGCCATGACATCTTATATAGTTCTTATTGTTAAAATATCTTGCATTTTTAAGTTAATTATTATATTTGTAAGATATTTTATGTAACTTTCAAAAATATATTATATATTAAGTTAAATTATATATAATTCTTTGAATTTTGTAAGTTTACCGTATTTAAATTGATTTTTATTTTTTTATGGAAAAAATATTTTTGGAAATTCTGACATATTTAAATTAGCAATTTAAAGATTTGATGTGTCAAAACACGACTGGAGGTTTTAAATCCTACGTGAACGTCCTCAATGGCTTATAGCCTCAATTGTCATTTTATGATTAGTTGTTTTAAATCCTATGTGTTTTAAATCATATTATTGATAATTGTCAATAGCATATAACATAAATTTAAAAATTACATGTTTTTAATTTTTATGGTTCTAATTGTTTAAATATCTTGCATTTTTAAGTTAATTATTATATTTGTAAGATATTTTATGTTGATTTTCGAAAATATATTATATATTAAGTTAACATATTTATATAATTTTTTGACTTTTGTAAATTTACTATATTTAAATTGATTTATATTTTATTATGAAATAAATAGTTTTTTGAGAATATTGAAATATCTGAAAGTAATAAATTAAAGTGCGGATTTGTCACAATATGATTGATGATTTTAAATCATACGTGGACGACTTCGATGGCTTATACCCTCAACTTTTATATAGTATAGACTAGATTTTTTATTCGCGCTACCCGCGAGTCTGCTTTTATTATAATTTTATATGTATGTCTATTTGAATGACATAAAAGATTAATCCTTATGCAATATATCTAACTTTTTTGTATTTAAAATACTCTTATTATTATATACTTATTTTATGCATATTTGTATTTAAAATACTCTTATTTAATTCTTTTAAGTGCATATCTAATAGTTTTATATGTATATTTAGGTCTAAATCATAATAAATATTTTGATGAAATTTAAATAATAGTAACTATCTGTTTGTTAGATATAAGAAAAGGAGAATATATATATATATATATATATATAATTTATGCTAATATAAAGTAATATTTTATTTATTAAAATAAAAAATAAAAATCTAAAAAATTAAATATATCTCCTACTTGATATAGTTACAATACAAAATTAGTGGTGGGATTATGATGTTTTAGCGGTTCACAAAATATTTTCCCCGATTAAGAAGTTACTTTTCTCGGAAAAGGGTTACCATGTACTTCGATTTATTATTATTAGTGACCTAATTTAAAAAAAAAATATTTTAGATAATAAAAAAATTTAGGTATGTTTCATAAAAACATGTTTGGTTAGTTAAATGAATATTTGGATTATGACTTTTTAAAAACAATTGTCTCAAAATTTATTAAAATCTAATTGTTGATGAGTAAATAACTATGTTAATTTATTTAATTGATAAAAGGCAATTCAAAAGCATATAAACAAACTGTTTAATCAACAATATGTGTATTAATTGTGGATTATTCTTACCACATTTTAGTTTTAATAGAACTTTGTAAGCTTATTATAAGCCAAAACTGAATTAGCCCGGAAAGAAAGAAACGAAAATTGACCAATGTTTTTAAGAACCTTTTATAATCTATTATAAAATTAGATGATTTTGTAGCCAACACCAATATAAAAATACTAAAATTTTATTTTTTACTTATTTGATTAGGTTAATTATTTTAATTTTAATTATATATTTTATTTTTATGTATATGCTATTTTATGTTTTGACATACTTTATGAATTTTTTAAATAAATTTTAGTGTTATGTTTTAAGATAGTTAGCATATATATCAAGTTAGTTAATTTTAGTTCATGTTTTGAAATTAATTTATAGATTTACTTTAGAAATATAAAGATTTATAAAAATATTAAACAATGATACTGATTTGGAATATTTTTCGTATTTTTATTTATATATGAATATTTTTAATAGTATATAGCCCTTCGTAATATTGGCTGTGGACATAATTTGTTTTTTTTCTTGTTAAACTCTTTTTATGTTAAGTTTTCAAGAATTTAATATAAATACCAATCTAATTTTTAAGATAATTAATACATTAGTTAATTTATGATTTTTGTAATTTTGTATTTATTTTTATTTTACTTTCACATACATGATTATTAGAACATTTTTTATGTTGATTTCTTTTTTAAAATATTATTTTTTCGATAAAATTTTATTTTTAATTTTCAAATATTTAGTTTAAAAATAAAGTTAATTATTTCTGGCAAAAAAATTTAAACTTATTTAATTTTATTTTGAGAGAAATAAAATATCTGAAATTTTATATTTAAAAATATCAAATTAACATTTCGAGAATACAAATTATTAATAATAATTTTAGCTTCTATGTGACCACTTTAAATAACATATAGCCTCAATTTTAAAATCATATGTGCTTTAGATTCATATTTTCTTTATTATTTCAAATTTTTTTATTTTTTAATATTATATTTTGTAAGTAAAATTTATGTTATTCTTCCAAATATTTAGTTTACATATCAATATGATTCCATTAATAATTTTGGCTTTTTCTAAATTTTACATTGATCATGAAAGAAACAATTTTTGAAAGTTCTCTAAGTAATATATAAAATGGTGATTAACATATTTTTTTTGATGCTTCAAGATAATATATGGATATTCTCAATAATTTACGGCATCAAATTATATATAGTATATGTTATTTGTGAATATTTTCAGTTATTTCTGTTTTTTAAAGCATATAGTCCATATCATATTAAATGTTACATACATAATTATATTTTTAGTAATAATATGCGATCAATACAAATTCTTATAAGGTACGTGAACAATCTCTTATTATATTAAGTTTTCAATAATTAGCTACAAATATCAATCTAACTTTAAAGATAAGTTTTACAAATTTTAATTTATCTTTTTATAGTTTTGTGTTGATTTTTATTTATTTTACATACGTGATTATTTAAAAATATGTTTTTTTTAACTTTGTTTCTTTTTGAATATTTTTATTTTTGTTAATTTTTTGTTTAATTTCAAATATATAATTATTTTATATATCAAGTTAATTATCTTTAATAATATTTTTATTTACTTTATCAAATTAAGATGCTGACTTTTATATTATTATAATGATATTTTTAAATTTTATGTGAACACTTAAATAATATATATCCTCAATTTTGAAATCATATATTATTTAGATTCATATGTAATGAAAAAGTGATTTAGATTTACATTGTCTTTATTATTTGAAATCCTTATATTTTTAAGATTATTTTTGTTACTTAATTTTATGTTGATCTTCCAAACATTTATTTCTTATAATAAACTGATTCTTTTAGTTATTTGGCAATTTTGCTTACAAAATTTATTATTGATATTTTTTTGAAAGAAATAGCTTCCATTTTGAAATCATATTTTGTTAGATTCATATGTAATGAAAAGTGCTTTAGATTCATATTGTTTTTATTATTTTAAAATCTTGTATTCTTTAAGATTTTTTTTGTTAGTTGATTTTATGTTGGTCTTTCAAAGGTTTACTTTATATATCAAATTGATTCCTTTAATAATTTTGCATTTTCACTAAATTGAATAGTAGTTTCCTTTTTATTTTGAAATAAACATTTTTTGAAAATCTTGAAATTTTTAAAATAATAATTAAATGGTAATTTGACATATTTTGGTGCTTTAAAATAATATGTGGATATTCTCAATGATTTATTGCATAAAATTACATATAGTACATATTTTTGTTGAATATTTTCAGCAGTATATAACCTAAATTTTGTAAATCATGTGTTTTAGATTTATATAGTTATAATTGTTTGAAAGTATTGCATTTTTAAATTAACTATTATATTTGTTTGTTATTTTTATGTTAATTTTCGAAACTTTATTTTATATAGTATAGATTTGTACATGATGTTTTTAACTTTGTAAGTTTAACTTATTTGATAATTATTTATATTTTATTTTGAAATAAAAAATTTCGTAATATTAACATTTTTAGAAATACCAAATTGAAAAACGATTTGGTATATTTTTGGTGCTTTAAAATAATATGTGAACATTCTCAATGATTTATAATATCAACTTATATATAGTATATGTTAGTTTGAATATTTTCAATAGTATATAACCTAAACTTTGAAAATCATGAGTTTAAATTTAGATTTATATAGTTATACTTGTTTGAAAGTCTTGTATTTTTAAATTAATTATTCTTTTCGTTATTTATTTTTTAATTTTCGAAAAATATTAAACATTATGTTAACTTAATATAGTATTTATATTTTTGTAAATTTACCTTATACGATATTGATTTATATTTTAGTTTGAAATAAACATTTTTTTGGTACTATTAACATTTTTAAAAATAGTAAACTTAAATAATAATTTGTCATACTACGATTGGTCATTTAAATCCTATGTGGACGCTCTCGATGGCTTATAGCCTCAACTTTTATATAGTATAGAAAACTTTATTTTATATAGTATAGATTTGTACATGATGTTTTTAACTTTGTAAGTTTAACTTATTTGATAATTATTTATATTTTATTTTGAAATAAAAAATTTCGTAATATTAACATATTTAGAAATACCAAATTGAAAAACGATTTGGTATATTTTTGGTGCTTTAAAATAATATGTGAACATTCTCAATATCAACTTATATATAGTATATGTTAGTTTGAATATTTTCAATAGTATATAACCTAAACTTTGAAAATCATAATTTTAAATTTAGATTTATATAGTTATACTTGTTTGAAAGTCTTGTATTTTTAAATTAATTATTCTTTTCGTTATTTATTTTTTAATTTTCGAAAAATATTAAACATTATGTTAACTTAATATAGTATTTATATTTTTGTAAATTTACCTTATACGATATTGATTTATATTTTAGTTTGAAATAAACCTTTTTTTGGTACTATTAACATTTTTAAAAATAGTAAACTTAAATAATAATTTGTCATACTACGATTGGTCGTTTAAATCCTATGTGGATGCGCTCGATGGCTTATAGCCTCAACTTTTATATAGTATAGAAAACTTTATTTTATATAGTATAGATTTGTACATGATGTTTTTAACTTTGTAAGTTTAACTTATTTGATAATTATTTATATTTTATTTTGAAATAAAAAATTTCGTAATATTAACATTTTTAGAAATACCAAACTGAAAAACGATTTGGTATATTTTTGGTGCTTTAAAATAATATGTGAACATTCTTAATAATTTATAATATCAACTTATATATAGTATATGTTAGTTTGAATATTTTCAATAGTATATAACCTAAAATTTGGAAATCATGAGTTTAAATTTAGATTTTTATAGTTATACTGGTTTGAAAATCTTGTATTTTTAAATTAATTATTCTTTTCGTTATTTATTTTTTAATTTCGAAAAATATTAAACATTATGTTAACTTAATATAGTATTTATATTTTTGTAAATTTACCTTATACGATATTGATTTATATTTTAGTTTGAAATAAACATTTTTTTGGTACTATTAACATTTTTAAAAATAGTAAACTTAAATAATAATTTGTCATACTACGATTGGTCGTTTAAATCCTATGTGGACGTTCTCGATGGCTTATAGCCTCAACTTTTATATAGTATAGAAAACTTTATTTTATATAGTATAGATTTGTACATGATGTTTTTAACTTTGTAAGTTTAACTTATTTGATAATTATTTATATTTTATTTTGAAATAAAAAATTTCGTAATATTAACATTTTTAGAAATACCAAATTGAAAAACGATTTGGTATATTTTTGGTGCTTTAAAATAATATGTGAACATTCTCAATGATTTATAATATCAAATTATATATAGTATATGTTAGTTTGAATATTTTCAATAGTATATAACCTAAACTTTGAAAATCATGA
This sequence comes from Brassica napus, assembly GCF_020379485.1. Lineage (NCBI taxonomy): Eukaryota > Viridiplantae > Streptophyta > Magnoliopsida > Brassicales > Brassicaceae > Brassica > Brassica napus. The sequence goes on along the minus strand of NC_063446.1, from coordinate 63,759,046 downwards.
GTTTAAATTTAGATTTATATAGTTATACTTGTTTGAAAGTCTTGTATTTTTAAATTAATTATTCTTTTCGTTATTTATTTTTTAATTTTCAAAAAATATTAAACATTATGTTAACTTAATATAGTATTTATATTTTTGTAAATTTACCTTATTCGATATTGATTTATATTTTAGTTTGAAATAAACATTTTTTGGTAATATTAACATTTTATAAAATAGTAAATTTAAATAATAATTTGTCATACTATGATTGGTGGTTTAAATCCTATATGGACGTAATCGATGGTTTATAGCCTCAACTTTTATTTAGTATAGATTACAAAGATTTAAATTGTATGTACATGATACTTGACAAACCTTATCAACCACTCATATTAAGACACATGTGACTTCAAACATTCAAAATAAAAACATAGAAAAAGGAAAATTACTTAAAATCACCTTCTCTCCGATGTCGGTCTCGTTAATCATAAACACTTTTCAACGAGAATCTCTGATTTTGTAAACCCTAATTCTCTCCGCCGATTCAATCTCGCCACATTTGTCCCGTGAAGAATGGTAAGTCACTCTCCTCGTTTTTCGTTGCCTGATCCGATTCTTGGGTCAATTTCACGGCTTAGATCCGAATCTGGATGACTTTGACACACGAGACGATTCAAAAAACACAAAACTCGAACATATGTTTCTTTGTGGAGCATTGTCTATACAAACAATTACATATTTGAATATTCTTAACTAATCGTTTACAGGTGGAGAATTCAGTAAAACCATCCTCAAAAGCCACATTGGCATCTTCTAGACCAATGGCTAGAAACCTAAGAGGTGTTGGTGATCTTGCTGAGGACTTATCTCGTATTAATGATGCTGAGGTAAAAATAAAAATAAATAGTAGATACCTTATAAGTTTAATCGTTACATTCTCTCAACCTTTTTTTAAGCAGGGTGTATAGTTTGTTTTATGTGGAAGTTTTATCTGAATTTGAATCATATCTATTGGTTTTCTTAGTCTCTGTAAACAAACACAACAATTGGTTCCTGGAATGTGGCAAACCACGCCTATTTTTACACATGTAAGTCCCATCACGCGTTGGTTCCGACCATATTAACGTAGTCAAAACTGATTCTCTTGTGTTTTGTCTTCTGCTTTGTGCTGTGTCTATTGTTCGGTTTTATGTATGATAAAACCTAGTTTTATGTACTTGTTGTTCTGATTTTTTATGGTGTTTATTGATGATCATCAGGTTGCTGGTTATCTAAATACTACAAAAGAATCTCTCCTGATGAAGATAGCATGGGAGATGATGAACCCTGAGTACAAAAAAGTATTTTCCATCATCCTGTCTTCCATCTTCTTGATTTCTGCTAACTGTTAAGTTGACGTTTTTGTTAATGATACTTACATTTTCTATCGATTATCAGGGAACGCAGAGGAAACCTACTACTACAGTGAAAAAGAAAGATCCTATTAGTAAGACTGCTGCTCCTAGTAAGAAAACTTCTGCAACCACAACCCAAAACAATGCAGAAAGTGAAAAGAAAAAGGTCAGTGGTACTATTCCTCCAGCTCGTTTCCTGTTATACATATATATGTAGTTAAAGATATCTTTGGATCTTCCTTATTTTTCATCTGCAGTTTTTATTGTGTCTTCTTGTGTACAGAGACTTAGTGCATATATCAATTTGGATGTCTTGGATAAGCTATTTGATGATGTAAGTTTACCCCTGTCTCTCTAGCGTTATCTGTCACATTATCTAGCCTCTTGTTTCTTTGTGTAGTCTCTTATGTGCATTCACATCTGTGTAGGAGAACTCTCCAAAGAGGACTAAGTTGGAGAAACTAGTTGGTGTTGGTGACCAAGTGAAAAATTCACAGCAAAGAAGTGAAGAAGAATGTCTTTTGGAACCTGAAGGTTTTGAAGAAGAAGATAAACCGGTCTGGAACGAGGATTACAGTACTGAAGAAGCTAATGGAGGAGAGGACGAATTCTATGGTGGTGCTGATCTTGAATATGAAGATCAAGATGAAGCATAATATAATGAAGATATTATTTGGTGATCTCATCATACATTGTGAATTGATCTCAACAACATTGATTATTATTACTTTTTTGACAAAATCTCTAAAATTACATTCATCATCTTTTCCTATCTAATAAATGAAAAGCCTTCCACACTGTTTAAAAGAGTGCGTTTCTATTTTGTTGTCCTCTGCAGATAGATTCTTCTCTTAGGATTTTGCAAAAATTATCTATATTTTGTTGTCCTCTGCAGATAGATTCTTCTCTTAGGATTTTGCAAAAATTATCTATATTTTGGTACTGTAATCTGAGAAGGTGAAGTAGCAAAAGACAAAACATGGTTTTACAATGCCTCTTATTCTCATGGCTTGGCTTGGTCTATGATGAGTGTGGAACGTTAAGTTTCATCTGAATCTCATTCTCAGGATTATCACGTAGCTCTTTGAGCCCATTCACCACGTTTTGAGCTAGATCTTCATAAGCTTTTGATACTACAGAACCAGGTGAAGAAACAACCACAGGAACACCTTCATCAGACCCTTCTCTAATCTTCATTTCCAGTGGAATCTACACAAACTATATCTAGTAAGGCCACTAAGTGAATCTACAACACTATAACGCCAATGTTTTAGATTCATTTACCTCACCAATGAGTTTCAAGCCCTTCTTCGCAGCCATCTGGCGGGCTCCTTCTTTCCCAAAAATGAAAGAAGCCTCGTTACAGTGGGGACAAATGAAGCAACTCATGTTCTCCACAAGTCCCAAGATCTAAGTACAAAAGTGCAGAAACGTTAAGAAGAAGCGAAGACAAAACTAGTAGTAAGGGACAATATAGATGGCTACCGTACAGGTACTCTAACTTTGTCGAACATGGAAATTCCTCGATTAGCATCAGCAAGTGCTACATCTTGTGGAGTGGACACAATCACGGCACCTGTAAACATAAACACACTCTGAGTAAACTAAACTACACACACGACTTGTCTAATCTAAAAACAACTCAGATATGTATTATATACACACACACCTGAGAGTTTAAGGTTTTGAGATATGGTAATCTGAGCATCACCGGTTCCAGGTGGCATATCTACAACAAGAACATCAAGATCTCCCCAATCAACTCCTCTCGTCATCTTAGCAAGAGCACTCATTACCTATAACAGTAACCACAAGCTTTGATTACTGAGCGAAAAGTCTTTTAAGGCTTCATGAGTGATCTTAAAAAAGAAACACAGACCATAGGAGCTCTCCACACAATAGGTGCATCTTTCTCTACAAGGAGTCCCATTGACATGCATTTAACTCCATAGTTCTCTACCGGAATCATCTTCATATCTTCAAAAAAAAAAAAACAGAGATTACAAACTGATGTGAAATGCTAGATGTACCTCTTTTAATATCTTACCTTGGTTAACTTGAGGCTTTTGATTGATACTCATCATGATTGGAACAGATGGTCCATACACATCAGCATCAAGCAACCCAATCTTGAGTTTAAATTTGTTGGCTAACGCAACAGCTAAGTTAACTACATTTATTAACCGTAAAGTTACAGTTCAAATCTCTCACACAAAATATTTTGAAGGAAGATTCTGTGATGGATGTTACCAGCAGTGGAAGACTTTCCAACTCCGCCTTTACCAGACGCAACGGCGATTATATCTTTGACTCCGTCTAACCGGAGCTCCGTCTTCCTCCCGCCGGCGCTTGCAGAGCTCTGCCAAAAACACGAAAAGGTGAGACTTTTGGCAATCTGCAATCCCCAAACACCTCAAAATCTCTAGATAACCACGAGAGTAAGGAGAAATGTATACGAATTTGTACGCGGAGACTGCGTGGGTTTCACGGCGGCGAAGAGACCGAAGAAGAAGTGTGACGGAGGCCATGAGAGAGAGAGAGAGAGTTTGTGTCGTGATGAGAGCAATTTATGCTGAATTTTCCTAAAATCTCAGCTTTCCCAGGTTTTGACGGCGAAAGGCGACGGCGTGGATCTGTTAGAGCGATTAGAAAGACGGAGGTGGTTTTTTTTTGCGTGAAATACATGAATCGACAAGGGTAAAATAGTAAATTTCACAAGCTTCGCAGAGTCTGGTCTGTAACTCGACCAGTTCCTGTCCTGACAACTCCAAAGAGTGGATGATATCTCGTTCAGTTCAACAACTTTTGAGTCCCCTTGTTGCCATCTAAATCGTGCTTTAACCTGAAGATACGTAGATAAATAGGAAATGGAGACTAGTACACACAGAGACTCTGAAGCTTTTATTTGAACTGCCAATTCCATATATTATGGGTTGAATTATGATGATTCTCAACCCTTCTTGAAGTTTATGCATCATCTCCGACACTACTTCTTGTTTGTCTTTGTTAGTTTCTTTATCTTATTGGGGTTCTTTAGATGCACATACATACCAATGCTAAGTTGAACTTGAACACCCGACTGTAACTTTTTCTCATCTCTCACACTCACACCAACTAATGACATGTTCTGATGCCTTCTTGTCTAAAGCTAGTTTGATTTCCAACGTTTAACCATCCAAGGCCATCCGCAAATCTTTACTTTCTTGGTTAAATATTCATGTAATCTACAGTTACAAAAAGTGGAAACTACAAAGCTTACATGAATAAGTCAACTAGACATAGTTGAACATAAATTAATCCTAAAATTAATTAATTATTTCTGTTTTGCCAGCCAAAACATATGAATCAATCATACAATATAATCCCAATAAAAAAATACAACAGTACAAAACTCAACAAACTTTTAAAGTATGACTTGACTTGACTTGTTATTATATGACACACTTGAGTATTTTTTTCACAAATTTAGAATACATCATTTCAGGATTTAATTTAACTCCTGCATACCGCAAATAATGGTTTAAAAATAGTTATATCAAATTCATACAATAGACTTAACCCCTAAAGTTTTTTTATAGTCGACCAAACGAACAAATGTACAAGCTTCAAAAATTCTAAGACTCCATGATTAAAATGCTAATGATTAAGTCATAACAATGAAACCAAATTCATCGGTAAATTCAGATCAGTATGTTAATTTTCATGTGAGCATCTGACTTTTCATACACAAATTCCCTATATACTCTGTACTATCCTTACTAATAAAGACACTTGCCCGTCAATACTATTTTCTGTTTCTTGCATAACCTTAAAAAGTCAATACCTTCCACTTTGTAGCAATATCAACAACATTCCCTTATAAATACATAGAACTCTCTTCCTTTGTTTCTGCACTACCCTGTTCTTCATCTAGTACTCTTTTGCTTACCTATTTCAATTAAATTCCTGTAAGCGATGGTCGTTGTGTATTTCTCGCTACCATTGTTCATATTCATGGTGTTTCTAGCCATTAGTGGTTGTGCAGGATGCTTCTACATGGGTCGACATCAAGGGATAACTAAAGTCGGTGGACCCGCAATGCCAACCGTTTATCCGACGACACCACAACCCAATCAAGGTTACAATGCTGGAGCTCAACCTTGCACTCCCAACTATGCTGTCTAGTCACTAATTGTGTACCGTGTGCGATTAAGGAATTATCATATACCGAAACTATCTTTATTTCTTGTCTTTTAGTTGTGCTATTGTTTACTTTTATTTGGATCATTAAAGTTTAGTTTCATATTTGTCAACCTCTGTTTTTTTTTTTTTTTAACACTGAATATATCATAATATTGAGGTCCAAAAGACAAGTTTGGGAGCACCCCTGAGTTATAACACGAAGAAATAGAGAAGACAGAGGTACTAAAAAAAAGAAGACGACATAAGAAGAAAAAGGGAGGAGGTACCAGTAGGTACTTATAAGAGCTTAATGCTCAATACTATCAGAAAAGGTTATGAAGGACTTGAGGCAGAAGCCAGTAACCTTAGATCCCTTTATCTTTACCGCACCAGAAGACATGTGTTTGACGCATCCTCTTGTAACATCTGATGGAGCCAACGGGGACCTCCTGAGGCGACATACGATTGTGTACGTATACCGACCACGACGCTCTCTGCTATAGACTTAGCAACTCTGTTTTTAAGGTCGGAAACATGAGAGATCGTCCATTTTTCAAAGCGATGTAGAAGCTCCAGTATCTTCAGAATCAGAGGTGAGAGCTCAGGAAACCTGAGAGGATTAAACAAAGCTTGGCGTACTTCAACAGATGAGGCTTCAAACAGTATTTACTTGTAACGCAAGTCACCTATTGCTTGAACAGCCCATAGTAAAGATTTCAAATCTGACTCCATTTTGGAGGAGGAGCCGGTAAGGGCTTCACGACTATGCTGTAGGGGTTGGCCGTGATCATCTCTTAAGATCCAACTGGATCCATTCACCGGACCAGCGTCAACCCAAGCCATTCCCACATTGCACTTGACCATCTCGGAAGGAGGTTTTTCCCATGCATCTACAGAAGAGTTTGTAGATTCCAGTGCCATGTGTGTAGCTTGGTCTGGTTGTTGAGCCTGAGTCCAAATCTCTGCCTCTTCTAAAGCTTTAGCTAAGATAGAATGTGGCGTAAACCTGCTTTTTTCAAACACTAGGGAATTTCTCCCTTTCCAGAGATGCCACAGGATCCAGGGAAAGGCTTTTAGGTTAACTTGATCATTCCGCTGTTTCTTAGTTCCTGCTACCAAGTAATGAAGGTTCAGAAAAACAGAAGATTGGGAGAAACCTGCTGGCGGGGAATGAATTCCTGCCAAACGCCAAGCTTCTACTGCAGTGGGACAAGTAAACAGGACATGGCATATCGTCCGATGCTTGACCACATGCAAGGCAGGTTGTATTATTGTGTAAGCCTCTTGACTGAAGTCGTTCAGCTACAGCCAACGCACTTGATAATGCTATCCACAAAAAAGTGTCTGATCTTAGGAGTTGTCTTGAGTTTCCAAATGCTCTTCCATAACTGTTTTTCCACTGGTGGGAGGGGACGATACGCTGGTGACTTCGTCTCATGGAGAGTAGACAACATTCTATAGGCACTCTGAGTTGTATAACAGCCGGTCTTAGTGAAACCCCATATATCCGAATCATGGCCGGTTTGAGACGGCTTGATCTTCAGGATTTGTAAGGCGTCTTCCTCAGTGAAAGTATCGAACAGTTTTTGAGCATTCCAAACCCTTGAGTTTGGGAACCAGAGGTCGCTAACTTTGAGTGTGAGGTCAACAACACTGTCCTGTTTATACATAGGGGGCCGAGCTTCCTTCTCCAACAACCAATTCGATGTCCAGACATTAGTCTGATCACCATTGCCAACAACCCGGAGCAGTCCTGAGTTCAAGGCCTCTCTTCCATGAAGGATACTACGCCAAATGAAAGAAGGCCGTGAGCCTAGACTAGCTTCAAGGAAAGACGAATTTTTAAAGTAACGACTCTTCAAAATTCTAGCCATTAGGGAGTTAGGTTGCGAAAACACTCGCCATGCTTGTTTTCCAAGAAGCGCTTGGTTAAAACGACCGATATCATGAAAGCCAAGACCCCCATCTTCTTTACTTTTGCAGAGAGTGTCCCACGCTACCCAAGTCATTTTCCTCCTAGAACCTCCATTGCTCCACCAGAAATCTCTCATTGCAGATGTGAGTTTAGCACAGAGATCCTTAGGGAGCTGATACACTGACATTGCATAGACTGGTAAGGCTAGCCCAATAGATTTTAATAAAATTTCTTTTCCTCCCTGAGAAAGAGTTCGCGCAAACCAGCCTTGCAGTCGAAGTTGAAGTTTTTCACGGATGTAGTTCAAAATGAGTTTCTTCGATCCTTTGAACACTTCAGGGAGGCCAAGATAGGTCCCTTCTCCTCCTTCCTTGTCGATCCGAAGAATAAGTTTGATGTCAGCTTTCATTCCTTCATCTACTCTGTCACCAAAGATTATCGATGACTTGGAAAGGTTGATCTGTTGTCCTGAAGCATCTCCATATAGCTTCAACCACCGCATAATCTCAATGCTCTCCATCAGATCCGCTTTGCACATCAATAAGCTATCATCAGCAAATAAAAGGTGATGTACTGCCGGTCCATGTTTATCAAGTTTGATGCCGTGCAGACGCCCTTTTTCTTCAGCTTTATTTAAAACACTAACAAGTGCTTCCGCAGCCATAATGAAGATGAATGGCGACATAGGGTCACCCTGTCGTATCCCCCTCTCTGGTCTGAAAAAACAATGTGTCCTTCCATTCAGTAGGATTGTATAAGACACTGTAGAAATACATGTCATCACCCAACAAACCCATTTACGGTCGAATCCCATTTTTTCCATCAGGGTTTCCAAGAAATTCCACTCCACACGATCGTACGCTTTCGACATGTCTGTCTTGACAGCCATGAACTGCTCACTAATAGTTTTCTTGGTACGCAAGCCATGGATCGTCTCGTGAGCCACCACGATGTTATCCGAGATCAAGCGGCCAGCAACAAAAGCTCCCTGTGTATCTGATATGATGTAGTCCATGATTGGTTTCAGTCTTGAAGATAAGAGTTTAGAAACAATTTTGTATTGGACAGAGCAGAGACTTATGGGTCTCATATCCTTCATTGACTCAGGTTTGGTGATCTTAGGGAGGAGACATAATTGCGTATGGTTCCAACCAGCCGGCAGTGTCGACGTCTGGAAGAAGCTGCGAACCTCCTCTATGACCTTAGGACCCACAATATGCCAGTACGTCTTATAAAAGACACCAGTAATACCATCCTCGCCGGGAGCGCTACTTCCTTTGACTGCGAAGGCAGCTGCTTTGATCTCATCATCCGAAATCTCTTTTATCAGAGATTCATTCATAGCAGGAGTTACACGACTTTGGAAACCTTCGAGGAGACTTTCTAGGTCCACTGGATTGGAGCTCATAAATAAATCTCTGAAATATTCAACCGCCAAGTGTCCTTTTGCACCTTCTGAGAAGTGCTGTACTCCCATCTCATCTTTCAGCATAAGGATATTGTTCCTGATCTTCTTGCCTTTGACAATATTATGAAAATAAGAGGTATTTTGATCACCTTCCCTAAGCCATTGCTCTCTACTCCGCTGCCTCCAGAACTTTTCTTCCTCCTTATGAGCCACTGCTAGTTCCAATCTCAGGCGCTTCATGGACCTGACACTAGGCCACATCTTCGCAATTTCCTTCTCCAGTTCCTTATGAAGCCTTTGAATCTTAGATTGGGAGTTGAAATGGGCTTTTTTCTTCCAATGAGAGAGTTCTCTTCTACATCTTGAAAGTCGATCCATAACTGAAGAAGGAGTGTTTGACGGGTCTCCCTCCCAGCCTCTAGCAATGGCCTCTTCAATCCCAGCCTTACCAATCATTCTCTTATCAAAATAGAATCGACCATGACCTCTATCTTCAGGCTCAAGGGAGAAAGATAAAACAATGGGCCTGTGATCAGATGGCCACATGTCAAGGTATTCCAAGTTAGAGCGTGGGAACACTCGGAACCAACTATCATTCCCAAAACTCCGATCTAGGCGACACTGGACCCAAATATTGTTCCTCCATCCCGCCCAAGACAGAACATTACCAATTGTTCTCACTTCTTTTATTTTACAGTTTTCCACCAAATTTCTGAAGTCCCAAAACGTTGACTCTTCTCGAATAGAGCCCCCAAGCTTTTCTGAATTATCAAGGAGTTCGTTGAAGTCTCCAATCAAAATCCACACCTCATTTCTAGCAACACCAATACTTTCAAGTTTTTCCCAAACGTGATGTCTATATTCTCGAACCGGATCGCCGTAGACACACTTCAAGAAAAAGGTAGTAGAACCAAGTTCCACTTTTAGGTCAATGATCCTTTTATCTGAAAAAAGGATCTCAACCGTGTAACAATCTTTCCAAAAAACTGCCAAACCACCACTCAACCCAACTGGAGCAACTGTGAACATTTTATTATAACCCAAAGAATTCTGTAAACCAAGCATGTAAGAGTCTTTTTGCTTAGTTTCAGAGAGAAACAAGAAATCTGGAAAATACTTTTTACGCATCTCCGTTAAGCGACGAACTGTCTCGGTGTTTCCCGCCCCGCGACAGTTCCAACTCAGTATGCTCATTGGGGAGACAGCAGCCTCAAATCGGAGGCCACCGTATCTTCGTTGGTTTTTGTGGATTTGTTGCCTTGTGGAGTCTCAGTCTCCTCTGCTTTCCTCTTCGATGTACCAGACTCACTTACTGGTTCATCAGTTACGCTTAGGTTCACGCATGTTGAGCTTCGCGCTGGTCTGACATGTCTAACCCAAGCAGGAGGGCGTTGCCTAGATTTCTTTTTCTTATTCCGAAAGGTCCCGGTTGAGGTGGAGCAAAATATTCCAGCCTGAAACACCGTTGGTCCTTTTGGAACAGATCGAGAATTGGCGCTTTCACCTGATGAAGAACCTTCGTTAAAACCTCTGTTGCGATCACCACTAGGAGCTGACAGCGTAGGATGAGCCCTCTTGCAGACTAGGGGTAGCGCTTCTGAAGCAGGTTTGTCATGCTGAAACACATGCCCTTTCTCCTTGTCCACTTCGTGAGATATCTTGGTCAGCACGGCAGGGGGATTATCCTTGTCAGCTTCAATAGATTGCTGCACCCGCATTATGCGTGCACGGCGCTCAGTTTCATCAGCATGAGAGATATATTGGAGGGCCATAGTTCTCTCTTCTCCTTGCAGTTCAGGAAACAAAGGGGGAAACCCTGGTGGAGCTTCCAGGCGCCGAGCCTCACTTGCAGGCTTTGTAGAGTCCCTTGGGGGTCTCTCCTCTGCGCTCGGTAGAGTTCTATGCAGGCGAGGCTTGGTATAAGGGCACATAGACTTTTCATGAGTTAGTCTATCGCATTGGAAGCATCTTTTATGGATCTTTTCATACTCGTATTCAATGACCACTATCTCATCAGAGGGGAGAGTTAAATTCTTTGCCGCAAATGCTGGATTCGTAGCTGAAAACAAGACCTTAGCTCGGATGTACTCTGTTTTCTGAGAGCTTTTAGGATCGTACGCTATCTCCTTCACAAAACCAACTTTAGAGGCTAGTAGATGCATAGTTCCGATGGTGTAGTGATTTATAGGGATGTTCCGAATGCGGATCCACACTTCAAACTTGGACAGAAAGTCTCTTGGTGGAGAAGGAACCCAGCGTTCCAAGACCATAGTCCAGTGGTTGTAGGACCATGGACGATCCTTTAAAACTGTTTCCAAATCTTCTTCTCTCTTGAACACAAACTGAAAGCGGTCACGTGTTAGAGCGATACCTCTCACCCTATCGTAGAGACGCCACGCTAGAGGCATGTAGTCTATCATTCTCGCCATGTTCTGAGCCTCGGGATTCAGTAAACGCCCAAGGATACTAAGCGCGTTATCATCAAAAACGTGAAACTTCGGGTCATCAGGGAGGACCATTGGCTCATCATCTTCTAAGGACATAGAACGGATTGCCTTATGGAGGTTGTCCGCCATTGAACAACTCAGTTGAGAATCTCGGAGGAGCAGCGGAGGGATTTTTGGGAGTAGGTCAGAGGAGAAAGGGGAGGTGGTGCAATTAAACGCACAATATTCGGAGAAGATTTTGTAGGAAAGCATCAATTATTGACCAGGAATTGATGATATAAGAGAGAAGAGGAAATATCCAAGTAAGATAAAGGAAAGTAAATAAGAGAAAATCGGTAAGGAAAAGAAGGTATAATAGAAAATATAAGAGGAGGGAAACTCGAGTATCAGAATAACACTGAAAAGGAAACTTTCCTAAAAGATACCGTAACTTTGATAGCCGATGAATGACGTCTACTCACGGTGAGAGACAGAGGAGGGAAATAATTGGCGATTTCCGATGGAGAGCCAAAAAGAAATTCTTTAATTCCAAAGAATTGCTATTTCCATTTTTTTTGTTTCATATACCTTAAAAAGTCTTCGGCTGATTTTTGTTTGTTTTCTTTCTCCAATTACAATGTACAGTTCGACTGTTTCTTTTTTTTTGGATCAAACTACTGATATCATAAGATAGAAAGGCTTAAACTCCAAGAATATAGTGAATATTTATGTTAGAGTAAAGTGATTTAGCCACTAATATAGTGAGATATTATAATATTAGAAGGTATGGAAATTGTTCTCTGTTGTCCTACGCTGGACATAATTAAGTTGCTGCCAATTGATTCTATATTTTTGATAACTGGAAATACATCTTTATGTCTTCCTTACATCATCCTTAATTGGTTTACGGTTCAACCATTTCTCATATATTGAGAGTAACATAATATTAGATGTTGATTATCTCCTTCCAATTAGGAATGCAAAGTATGAGAGAAATTCAAGGTGTGGTCACTTTACAATTTTGTCTTCATATCCATATAGAGTTAGTTTATAGATTACTCTATCTGTTTCAAAATGTAGTCAATTTTAATTAAAATCTGTAATATTTAAAAGTTATTACTTTAGAAAACTGTCATTTAATATATATAAATTTAATCAATTACACAGTCATTTACATAATTTAATTGGCCACACAATATCCAATAAGTATAAAGTTACATTGAAATATAAAAACAATTTATATAGTGAAACAAAAAATACTTTTAAACCATTATATTATAAATCAAACGAAATATTCAAATTATATTGAAACATTAGATTAGTAAGAATCAGAAAAGTTGAAATCTCAACGTCGATCATTTACGTCGGTCATGCCTTAGACCATCTCCAATGTATTCCTCTATTTTTCTCTAAAATAGAGGAATTTCATAATAGAGATGGATTTGTCTCCGATGTATCTTTCTATTTTCTCTCCTGAAAAAGAATATTTTTGATATATTCTTTTCTAAGTTTAAAAATAATATTTTTTATTTGTGAAAGTTGAAAACCAACCCAATTTATTTTAGTATTTTATAAAATTATGATATTATTTACACTAAATATTTCTCTACAAACTATTATGTAAATAAAAAATATAATTATATTTATATAAACAATATATTTCACTAAAAAAATATTTTCGGTTATAATTGTTTAAGTAAAGAGTTAAAGGATCATTTTGTAAAAAATAAATAGAGGAGGTGGCATGGCAAAAATAAAGTTTCTCGTTAGCATATTATTTTCGCCTACGTGGATACTCTATCTAAGGCTTATATCCTCATTTTATTACTTGTTTGATATGTGAATGCCACTGAAAACTAATGAATCTGTTTTAAATAGAGTGTTTAGAGACTGAATATTTCTGTGTTCTTATTAATGATCAAGGGGGTTCCTTTATATAAGGATTACAAGATGAAGATAAATGGAAAGTATCCAAAACCTAAACTCACTAGGATTAGGAAAACTACTAATACATGATAATGGAAAGATTACATCTACTAGGAAAAGGAAAGGGTTTCCTTTTCTCCAAGCTTTGTGGCCGCCTTTCTCTCTCCTAAAGTCGGCTCTCTCTCTCCTCTCTCTAGGCTTCGGCCATCTCTCCATCTTCTAGGTATTGGGCCGGTCTCAGTCCGGGCCTGGTTAATGGCAATCCACTTCATGATTTATAACACTCCCCCTTGGATGCCATAACCATACATGATTTGTAGTACGCTTCATGTTGCCTCATTAAAACCTTATCAGGAAAACCCAGTGGGACAAAACCATGATGAAGGAAAAAGAGTACAACACGCACTACTCCCCCTGATGTGAACCTCACTGTAGGTTTCAACATTCTACGCATCTGATGCGTGATCTTTCATGTATATGTAGGAAGGGAGTAATCGGCCAAGTTCATTACTAAGCCGTATCTAGACCACTTTGATCTCTTAGGTCGTTTCTCATGTCTCTTGACATCGAGTGTCCCGGTAAAGCATGTGTGCTAAATAATGTGAACCATATTGTTCTCGGGAATCACTATTGGGTCTTTGCAAATCGTGTTTGCATGTGTCCATAGCCTAGACGTGATCGTCTACTGTTAACTCTTTACTTTGATCGGAAAAAATAAGTACTTATGGACAATGTACTAGACATGGTTATCATGAACCTATGCCTCGATCTGTCCGATCCATGTCTGGGTCATAGACCTCGTCTATACATGTCCACTACTTGTGTCATGAGTGTTCAAGATCAATGATCATTGCTGTGAGTTTATAATCTCTCATTATGGCTCTGCGGCCGAACACTCATGGATGTGGACATCGATTTCTTTGCCTTAGGTAATGTCGTATTCATTTTACATTCCTATTATGGCGTCTCATGACCTTAGTTGATGTGGATCATATCACACGCTAAGTATATATTATTAGGTCATGAATCTTGGCTTTCACAAGCTTATGGACTACAATACATTTGTATCTGGTTGATCCTTTGTCTCTACTAGCCCGTGATCAAGAAGAAGGGCTAGACGTCTTTTAGTCCTAAAAGCCGGACGCGTCTAGTAGAAGAGCCAGACGTTCTTTGCTGAAGAGCCGGACGCCCTTAGACGGACATAGTCGGACATCTTTAGTTTGAAGGGCCGGATGCTTTTGGTCGGACACCCACATAGATTTATTCTATGCCTACTAACCTCTTTTAGGTTTATTATAATCACAAGGAATTTCAAATATATGGACTGTATTGGATTGTCTTTTATACAACTCCAAGATCAATGATCATGCGTGATCAATTTCTTTTACATACTATATGAAGCTGCTTTATGTTTCAGTCCATGAATCAGCTTAGGAACGAAGCTGTTCTTTCATCTTATCCAGTAATCCATATGCTGCTTACTACATCATTTGTATCTAATTTCATTCTTATGACCAGACCATTTTCAATTTCAAAAATCTGTAGCAGCAACCACTACATAGGAGTTCATCTCCTTATAATATGTTCCTTTGATCTCTGTGAGTACCTTGTGTAACAAGCTATAATCGAATGCTGTTAGTAGGAAAACATGAACACCTTTACATCATGTACATCTCTCACGGTTTCTTTACTTCTCACAAGATCCATATATTTTACTGGTTTATCAGATGGCGTTTCTGTATATGTTTATGGCCAATACGTCCACCTCTCTTTTAGATACTTTGAACCTCCACGTTTTATCTTTTCTAATCTCTATGATCTTTTATGATTGTATGAGTACTCATTCGTGGGTTCATGATCCTCGCTTATCTCTTTATGTTCAAGTGCTATAACTTTATGTATCTTTATACAAATGTGTGTGTGTGTCGACACTTTCATGTGGTTCCATTATGTTCCAGACATGATCTATAGATTTGAGATCTTATTATCCAAGACCTTTATTACCTAGTAGCTTGGCGTCCCAAGCCACATGGTTTGGTACCTTAGATGTGTAGTTGCGCAGCCTTTTCTCAATGTTTGGCATTGTTTCTCTTATAATCTCGGATCTGTATTCTATGCACCATTTTTCTATTCGAGATTCCTTTATCTTATGGAACACTTGGTCTATCTTGTATAGACTGTATAGCAACTTGATTATGTCTCCTCTAGGACATTCATTTGGTGCTAAGCTGGTTAGTCATTTCTCGGGTCAGTGTCTGGCATTTCGATTAGCTTCTCAATTAGCTAGCTTTATATAATCTTTCTTTGGACGTCTTAAATCATAATCTCTAGTCCGAGGATCTTTGCCAAGACAATGATGGTTAAAACCATTCGTACTTTTAACATTCTTTATCCAGCTTATAATCTTTCTCCTTTAATATTCAGATTCATTTGTTTATGCAATCCGTACCTGGCCACTATTGATCACCCATTTTTGGCTCTCGGTCCTTTTTATTTCGTGGAGAAGATCTTATTCTTATATATTCCCAATCTCTTCTGAGGTTCCATCTTAGACGGCACATGTATGTATGTGGTGGTTTATTCAAAATCTCTTAAGATGGTGTATGTCTGGTTTTATGACCCGTATTCAATCTGAGATGGGAATATCTATGCTCACTTATATGGCCTGATGCATATTATCATTCTATACATGTAAAACATATGTCTCCAAGCTTATAGACTTTAGAATCTTAGTCTTATAGATAATGCTTATTGGCCGAAACTTATAGGTAATAGCTTACTTGGCCGAACCTTTATAGGTAATGGAACGTGTACGGCCAAGCCTGCACTATGCGGCCAAGTCACGACCAAGTCACGGCCGAGCCGTTTATTCTCATGGTCTCTTCAGCCGGGTAATGGCCTCTTTGGTTTGGCCGTTTGTATCATGGCCTCTACGGCCGAGGAATGGTCCTTTATGGCCGAGTAATGACCGAGCCATAACATAACATGGTCTTAGACCATAGTGGTACACGAACTTGTAGTATTGATCATGGGTTTATCCTCTCTCCCCCTCATGACCATACTATAAGGTCGTGGTGCTTGGGACAATTAAGCCTAATGAGTTTCCCTTTGTGTACATGTTTCACAACGTGAGATCTTTTACGGGATAACTCTGTGCCTTTTCAATCTTTGCATCAAGTTTAGACTTTAGGATGACTAATCCTATCATGCCATATAGTGTAAAATTTCGTGGTGTTATCTCAATATGGTTACCACATCTCTTGCCTCTTTATCATACTGATCTGTAGCATAGTTTTGATCAGTAGAGATCATAGGTATAGTCTCGACCACTTTCTTTCAAGGTCTTAGGCGTTTTTCTTCTTAAAATCTAAAGGAACTTGTTTCCTTCCTTACCCATTGTTTCTACTTGGAAACCATACATTATAACTTCAATGGGCACATATTCTTTTGGGTGTGTATAATGCCTTTTAAGGCAATGCCTTAGTCATAGTTTCTTTACTATGATTTCTTACTTGGTTTTATGCCCTTTAGGCAACTCTTTAAAATATTTATATGTTCAAGTAAGATCAGGCAAGATAATGAATCAAAATCAATTCTATTCATAATATATATATATATTTATATATATAAAATCGTGAACCATCAAGTAGGTTAAAAGCAAATCACAAAACAAGGACTTTAAAATAAAATGTCGAGATCCCTCTTAGTCAATAGACATGCCGGCCACTCCTTGAGTTATATTGGAAACGGCTCCCTTGGATTCATCCTGATCTATATCGGTCTTATTTGTATCAGGGTATCTCATCTCACTGCTCCTCTTTAGTACCTTGTCATTCTCAATCACCGTTAGGCAAGAGATCAGGTCATTGTAAGTGGTAGAACCTCTTTCTATGTAGATATGTTTTGACAACAAATCTTCTGGATGGAATGTGGAGTATGTCTTGAATAGACAATCATTATCTGTTACCTCTTCTCCACATAATCTCAGTTGGTACACGACCCTGGACAAGGCAAAGTGAAACTCGGCCACTATCTCAAAGTCTTGGAATCTGAGATCATCCATTCATGTTTGACCTTTGGTAATAATACCATAGTGTATCTGGACTTTAATTCTGTCCAAAGGTCACGAGGATTCTCAATATGTAGATACTGATTTCTCAGTTCCTCAGTGAGATGATGGCACATGATTGTAATGGCTCTTAACTTTTCACTTCTAGGTTCATAATCACCCTGAATGATACTCCTTCCGAGTCCTCTTGATTTCAGGGTAACTGAAGTGTTCATTGCCCATTCTAGATAATTATTTCCAGAGAGATTTAGAATGGCATAATCCATGGGATCAAATCTCGGCATCTGAAATCATCTAATCAATTTATGATTTAGAACTCTTGCAACCAATTCAAATAATCAGTGCATATGATTTCATAAGTCTATCTATAATACTTAGGCCATACGGCTTTGCATTGTGATGCGTATACCTCACGACCATTATAAGATACAATGATCTTAAGGATCGGATCATGATGCAATCTGGTATATAACCATCTGGATACTAGACCACACGGTCACTTTGATATTTACTAAGCCACACGGCTTTTAATCAATCAAGGGCACAAGGCCGCAAGTGTGAGCAATGTATTAGGCCATACGGCCATATACAAAACGGGATCTAGATGCATTCAATTCTATTTCTTAGTTGCATATCTATTAAGTTTTAGAATTAAATAATCTAGCAACCTAACTCTCATTCAATATGTAAATTCTTTAAATCAATCTTTCAAGCTTTAAGTAATGAGAGATTTAAGGTTTCAAGGCCTTTAGAAATATCAATCAAGATTAAGGGTTTCAAGGCCATTAGGAATTTTAAAATTCGAGATTAGGGTTTCAGTTTAAACAAGATTTAGATTCAAGTTTAAAACAATCCTAAAATAGCTCTAGGCGATCAATCAAACACTCAAGTTTCAAATCAAAATTAAAACCGATTTTCCAAAATTAGGGTTTTAGGGGATTTCGAAAACTTTGATCTTTGATCAAGGGGATTTGATTTGAGATTCAAAACCTTTAAGGTTCTGATTTTAATTGATCAATGGATCAATCTCGTTTTTAGGTTTAGATCGAACTTATAGAGCTTCGATTTACTCATAGGGGATTGATCTATTTAACCTATGGCTTTTAGTTTTAGAGATTATCTTTTAGGGTTTCAATCTTTACAAAACAACCAAATTCGATTCTTGTTTTCAGATTTCGAATTACCTTTATTTGTAGGGTTGAACCGGACCACCAAAGTCAGATGAACCTCTAGTTGCAAATGGACGCGAGCTGGCTCCTTATCTGGTTGCAAGAAGGGACGGGACGCGAGCTGTCTGGAACGGTCCTGCGTCTGGTCACAGATCACTACAAGAAAACATCGGTATTCTGACGGACATTCCGACGGAAAATGAAATCCTCGGAATTTCCCGAGGAATTTCGAGGAAATTCCGAGGAACCCAAAATTTGGGTTTTCCTCGGAATTTCCTCGGAATATACCGACGGAATTCCGAGGAAACATCAATCCGTCGGAATATTCCGAGGAGGAAATTCCGACGAACTAGTGATCGATCGATGCGTTTTTGGACATATACCCATCGATCGATCACATTGTTACGCTTTGGTCCATCTTAGTGATCGATCGTTGTGTTTTTGGACATAAATACATCGATCGATCCGTTTATAAAAAAACATTCGAGATTTTGAAACCCCAAACACTAGTTCCTCAGAATTTCCTCGGAATATTCCGAGGAAATTCCGAGGAACACTTGATATCCTTGATCGATCGATGGGATAATCTCATCGATCGATCACATTGTTACGCTTTGGTCCATCTTAGTGATCGATCGATGCGTTTTTGGACATAAATACATCGATCGATCCGTTTATAAAAAAACATTCGAGATTTTGAAAATCCCAACACACTAGTTCCTCAGAATTTCCTCGGAATATTCCGAGGAAATTCTGAGGAACACTTGATATCCTTGATCGATCGATGGGGTAATCTCATCGATCGATCACATTGTTACGCTTTGGTCCATCTTAGTGATCGATCGATGCGTTTTTGGACATAAATACATCGATCGATCCGTTTATAAAAAAACATTCGAGATTTTGAAACCCCAAAACACTAGTTCCTCAGAATTTCCTCGAAATATTCCGAGGAATTCTGAGGAAAGAAAAGGGTTTCCTCGGAATTTCCTCGGAATATTCCGAGGAAAATTCGAGGAAAGGAAAGGAAATAGGGTTTTTAAACCGAAAACAACGTTTTGCGGTTTGAATAACACCTATATAACCCTTATTAAGTGTCTTACATTCATTATGAAGTCAAAAATTTGTTCATTACCCTATAATAAACACTTTTCCGATTGTATGAACGAAATCCCCACAACATAAGAGAAACACTTATACACTTTAATGAACGGTAAAGGAAATACTTACAATTCGTTTTGAAATTTGTTATTTCATGGTTATGCTCATCTATACAAAGAATCTCAATGGTATGCATTACAATTGTATAAGAAATAAATACGGCAAAAAAATTGATGTTTTGAAACCCCAAACACTAGTTCCTCGGTATTTCCTCGGAATATTCCGACGAGGAAATTCCGAGGAACAATATAAATTAATAGAAATACATGCACATGATATTCTTTTTCCTCGAATTAATGAAAATATTCCGAGAAAATCCGACGGATATTTAAGTGGCCGTCGGAATTTCCTCGGAATATTTTCATTTAACCGGGCAAACAAGCCGCCAAATATTTCCGAAAATTGAAATTGAAAATACTGAGGGAATTCTGACGGAAAATATCCGTCAGACCCAAGGTTTATAAACTCGAACCGCATCTTCCCCCATTTCTCTCTTCTTCCCCCATTCTCTCTTCTTCCCCATTTCTCTTTCTTTCTCCGGCGATCTCTCTCTCCTTCCGGCGTTCTCCACCTTCTCTCGCGACGATCTCTCCGGCGAATCCTTTCCATTCCTTACAAATCATGTAAGGACCTTATCCCACTCTCTAGGTCCTATTTGTTAGGTTTTTAAGTAGATTTGATGATTTTAGAAGTTTTTTGATAGATTTTTGATTTAGGGTGATTGGGTAGGATTGTGATTTGTTGTGTAATAGGTTTAGAATTGTGATTTGGGGTGTTTGAATCTGATTTAGAACTTTTTTTATAAATTTTATTATTTT